>NW_015506770.1:128206-131852 GCF_001515645.1 Sinocyclocheilus grahami
TATATATATCAAAAATATACAAACATGTCTCTGCAGTTTCTTCACTTCCACAAAAGTAGAAGTAATAAATGCAATCTAAGCAATGTCTGATGCCAAATGATTTGGCCTCTACTATTACATTGCAAATTTTGGTCGTAAAAGATGTACAGTAATGGCATCGTTGGCTTATTTTCTGCTTCCCTAATGAATTTGCCGCTTGGATTGAGATGGATTATGCCAGGGTTTTGTCGTCCATTCAGTTGTGCGTTGCATTAAGTAGGTATTCAGAGAGAAAGGACAGCAGTCGAGGGGCTCTCAGATGGGTGGAGATCACTTTTCAAAGCAGCTTTAGGAGAGCTGGCACTCTGTAGACCTGCTAAGAGGCCCACAGGAAGTCATTTGGGGCAGAATTAGTTCAAATATCCTGTCTTTGGGACACTTTGACACACTGGAGCTTCTATTCAGGCTAAGAGAGGTCGCAGTGATTAAAAACTCAAAGCATTTATGAGGAGCAAATGTTCAGTGGCTATAATTTATTTACTTATTAAAATTCCAGACCATATGATATTAAACAGAATCGCTCAGACAAACCATAATTGCGCATATTATTGGGACATGTTTGTCCTTGATAAACCGATAGGGTTTTTGGAAGCAGTCTTGGGAGAGAATTCAAGCACAGCAGCCACTAATCAGCAGTCGCACACGGAATTTGGAAAGCAGAATTGGAATGCTGCCATTTATAAGTTTGTAAAGATCTTCCACCCCATGCATGGTTGTTTATTAAATAGTTTGGGTAATTTAATAATGCTTTCAGCTGCCAACAAGAGTGCAGTTGGAGCTTTCCACTGATTTCCCCCAAAATCGGTGCAGAAAGTGTGATAAAAGTCTGCAAAAATGTCGTCTTGTTTATTCTGCAGTGACCATTCATCCGATTCTAGATTGTGGTGTTCATCTGATTGGAAATTCATAGTCGGCTGCAGTTCACCACTGGATGTAATGACCGAGCCAAATCAATCTGACCAAACCCCATACAGATGATGGTCTGTGGTGTGTGCGAGTACCAGTTTGACAAGTTGAGCCAGAAATATGTCTGGATGGCGACTTAATGATTGCCGGGTTTTTAAATTTCAGTGCAATCATGAAGCTCTGTTTCTCACAGAAACTGGATTTTGAAACCACCATCGCTGTTGGAGACACGAGGCGGCAGAAAACATGGCCGCTTCTGTTCCTGTTTGAGGTTTTTCAGCTTTGAGGTTCAGTTTTTCTGGCTTGTATCAGTATTGCCCCCAATATTTACTCTAACATGCCAGCCCTCCAGTCTGCTGGTCCCATCAGGAGTGATTAATCGTGTTGTGTTTCTCTTCCTTGTGTCCTGCCACCATGGATTGTGATATTACAGCAGCCCACTTGACCTTAAAACACACTCTCAAATAGATTTTTTGAAGATGATATTATATTTTAATCATCTGTCGTGTACATTTGCATTAGATATGGACGTTTTAGAGACATTCTGTACCATTCAGTTTAGGGATGCACCGATATGAAAATTTTGGCCGATACCGATATGGTGGCCGATATATCGTGCATCCCTAATTCAGTTGTGCTCCATTTTTGCTATTTGTGTAAAAGCCTCATATTGGAGTTTACATCAACATTTACTGTAGAGAACCGTGCAGCTGCTGCATTTAAACAGCTGCAGCAAACAACACCTCTTCACAAGTCTAGTTTTTGATCTGTTCATGAACAAGCGCACTGCTTTATTGCAGTGATTTGATTTATCACAAGCGGGGGGTGTTTTTAGGCACAACGTGAAGCCTACTACTTTACAGAATAAAACATAACTGTGGTAAAGTTACTGTAGTGCGCAGACTTAAAGCAATATTATAAAGACGCCAATGAAAAATAAACAGTTTTATTAATTTTATTGATTTATTAGTGATTAGGGTATTTTAAGTTAGTGGGCATGTTGATTTAAAATAAACAAAATTTTGCTGCTACTGACACATTGTACAGTGAACAGTTTCAGTGTAAGAGCGAGAGATGAAATATAAGATGTTTGATGGGGGACCAAACATTTTTTTGAATGTTTTCATTAAAGCTGTAATATTTTCAAATTATGAGTCAAGTAAGTTTGAAAATAGTTGGGTGTATTTAAGACACAAAAAATGCTAACTAGAAATTACCCTTAGCAAGACAAATGAGTTTATGAAGTTTATGATGTTCTTTCCACCAAAGAAAGTTATTTACCCTCTGAGGTCGGCGAACGTGCCGGCATGTTCAGTTTTTCATTATTTTTGAGCATATAGATAAGAGTAATACATCATTCAAAACGGTGAAGGGTCTACTTTTAGTCTGCGCTTTCTGCTGTCTCGGCTGCATCCCGATTTGCATGCTATACATCCTAAGTAGTATTAAAAATGTTAAATACATTCACTATTAAATGCATCGTTATGCAAACACATGAAGAGAGTTCTTGACTTGAAAGACCCGTGACTGGCAGATCAACCTGCTGTTTCATTTCATTCCAGTACGGTAGGAGATTGAAGGATGTGAACCATGTTAACTGTCACAAGATGATGGACAGGGCAGTTTAATCAGTTATGGGATGTACTTAATTAAGCAACAGAGCGGTCCGTTATAGACGCATTTATAATGGAATAGTTTGTCCCAAACCTTGCTTACTGTTCTGCTACACACTCAAAAGTATCTATTTTTTCTTCACAAAAAGAGTACATACTTTTAGGGTATAGTACAAATAGGTGAATTGGGACACAGCAAATACATAATTTGAAATGGAATTGTGGAAATTGAATTGTGGGCTGAGGCAGAAGCTCTGTTCTTATGTTTTGCTCCAATCAGGTTTAGATAGTGTTCATGAAGACATTCCAGTGGTGGAGAACCAGTGAGTTTGTTCCTCCCAGAGGATCCGCTAAACACGATGTGAAATATTTTGATGGTTGTATGTGGTGCTGATGGGAAATGGAGGCGGGGTTCGTGATCTTCAGGAGTATGTGGAGGTCTTATCAGGGCTCGGTCTCCCTGAGGAATGTTTATAGAAAGCTGGCTTGTTTCAGGGGTTGCTGGCACAGAGCTGCTGTGCGCTTGTTTGCTTTTGCATTTGATTTATGGGCCGGGCAGTGAAATAAAGGCAGGGAACCCAGAACCCCGGCCCCACCGTTCTACTGATATGCAACATCACACAGCACTAAACCCAGGGCTAAAACCTACACTGTAAAAAATAAGTGTAATTTTAACTGTAACATTTTGTAAAAACGCTACGGAAAAAAACTGTTAATAGGTTAACAGTAAGTTCCCGTATTATATACAGGGAAAAACTGTAAAATATCTAACCAGACATTTCATGTAATTTTACAGTAAAATGCTGTTAATTTTACAGTTTTTAGAAGTAAAAATAACAGATCAATGTATAATTTACAGACAAAAACTATAAACTGATATTCCCAGAATTCCCTGCATGACACTCCACATTTGAAAGTATTTTGTTTAAATAATCATGTTTTTTAAAAAGTTTTTGTTATTAGTTATGTATATTTGGGCTTTATGTTACATCTTCTGTTGTTTAATGAAAGTTGAATGCATTATTTAAGTATCATGTGTGTTACCATGATGGTGTTTAGTGTTTGCATGAATGACTCTGTGCACCTTC
>NW_015506770.1:133447-149172 GCF_001515645.1 Sinocyclocheilus grahami
AATGCATTATTTAAGTATCATGTGTGTTACCATGATGGTGTTTTGTGTTTGCATGAATGACTCTATGCACCTTCTATATATTAGTAGATACTTCTGCTTGTGGCGAAGCTACTTGTGATGAGCTTTGATTCTTCATGTGGCTTTCTCTTTTACCACCTGCATTATTATGATGGTTGTCAGTATGTTAAAGGTACAAAACAGATTTTAATAGCAGTGTGTATTGTTGAATTTACTGGTTTACATTCAAATTTTCTTGTTTGTAAATTACAGTTTTATACTGTAAAATTTACAGTTTTTGGCCGTAAATGTGTTTACAGTTTTTCTGTATTTTTTACAAAATTATTCTGGCAACCACAGCTGCCAAAATTATTTTGTAAAAACTACAGATTTTTTTTTACAGTGTAGGCGTTTGCCAAAGAACAGCCATAATTTAGTTTTTCTCGACCATTTTTTAGCCTCTTTGAACTTTAGGACTTCTTTTGTTTGTTGCTGTTGTGTTTTTAAGACTAAGATAAAGGTTTTGCTTTACTCCCCAACGACGAGCATGCTGACTGTTGAGTTCAGTATAGTTCATTTTTTTATTTAATTAAATTTTATTTTTTAAAATAATCTTAGTAGTCTTTACAAATTGAACTGGGGAGACAATTTTGAGTTACAGTATATTTTTATGATATATACATTTTTTATTGCATGATATGAGCCCTTTAAGGGCTAAATATGCCTTAAAGCCAACTTTTTATTTTTTAAAGTTAGTTTTTAAAATAATGAGTCTTTACAGAGTCATAGATTCGATAAATAGTCAGTTTGGGTTGGGAAGAAAGTTTTGAGCGTTTAAAAGTGACAGTATATTTTCATTATATATTCATTTATTTTATCGCAAAACATGAGCCCTTTAAGGGTTAAATGTGCCTTCAAGTCATTTTTACTAGGGATGCACGATATATCGGCCACCATATCGGTATCGGCCCATATCGGCTCATTTTTTCTGTTATCGGTATCGGCCTGATAAGAAAATTTGGCCGATATCTTAAAGCCGATAAATAATGCATTATTTCCTTCAGAGACACTTCAGATGCGCGCTGTTCGTTTGCAGCCTTTTGTGCAATTGTACATTGTAATATTGTGTTTATTTGATGTATATCTGATTTATCTCATATAGAATGCGTTTGGTTAAGTTAAAAGAGCGCTTCAGTTTATATAATAATATATTGATACGTCTCTAAAGTCTCTTAAATGCAAATATTGTACATACTATTAAAGTCTACTTCATTTCAACCTTCTGCATTTCTGGTTTTCATTCGTTCAAGATTAAACTTCACATATTACACAGTTTTAATATCCTTATTTCCTAAAAAGGGGTAATTAAACACTGGTTAAAGTTGCACCGATTACATGAAACACGTCAAGCATATATATATACAACAAACAACCTACTATTTGTAATTCTATGCTCTGATCATTTTATACTTTCAATTATTAGCAAACGATTGTCAAAGACATCTTGTCTCTTTCCTTGGAATGCGGGGGAAAAGTGTCGAGTCCTCCGGTCACTATCAGGTCAGCTCTGGACATTTCCTGGAAAGTCTCCTGCTGGCCAGGGAGCCATAAAATTGTCTCTTTTGTTGATCGGAGTTTAGCTATTTATGCGTCCACTGGTCATGAGGGTATTTCTATCTGCTCTTTGCAAGCCCGTAAAACCATTTTAAGCACTGTTAAAGTACTGTCCTTTTTAGCTTATCTTGAGATATAGCCAAACAGTCCAGGGAATGCTTTCACCTTACTCGCTGGAGCATGAGTTTTACGACTACAGATGCGGGGAAGAAATGAACCTCAACAACCTTCCATGGAATGAGCGAGTTTGATGTGTGTGTCTCCATCATGTAGGTGGGTCTGTTGTGAGACAGATCCTACACCAACGACGAGCATGCTGACTGTTGAGTTCAGTATAGTTCATTTTTTTATTTAATTAAATTTTATTTTTTAAAATAATCTTAGTAGTCTTTACAAATTGAACTGGGGAGACAATTTTGAGTTACAGTATATTTTTATGATATATACATTTTTTATTGCATGATATGAGCCCTTTAAGGGCTAAATATGCCTTAAAGCCAACTTTTTATTTTTTAAAGTTAGTTTTTAAAATAATGAGTCTTTACAGAGTCATAGATTCGATAAATAGTCAGTTTGGGTTGGGAAGAAAGTTTTGAGCATTTGATCATTTTTACATTTTTATTTTTAATTTTATTTGGTAAAGTATTTAAAACAATTGGTCTTTACAAATTCATAGATTCAGTGAATAGTGGAGAGAATGTTTTGAGATTATTTTTAAGTATAAAAAGTATATTTTTTATTATATATGAATTGCTTTTATTGCATAATATGAGACCTAATGGGTTAAATGTGCCTTAAAGTCAACATTATATAAAAAAATAACCCCATTTACTTATCTCTTAATACACATTCCTGGTCGTAATCTGTAAGATTCATCAGTGTGCATTATTCCAAAGGAAAAATGTTTGTCCTCATATTCTTTCATCAAAATGTCATAACATGCTTTGCCTCTAAAATTTCTTTCCTGTTCACTTGATGTCAGAAATTCCTTATTTTTCAGTCCATCCCCTCTAATGGCTCTGTTTTGGTGTTTGATGGCCATTTTTCATGCAGTCAGTCTCTATGGATAAAATCAAGTGGCGTCCTACTTTTTTTTCTTCATGTAATTTGTCTGATTATGGAAGTACAATGAGTTGTGAAAGCAGTTTCATGTTGCCTGCTTTTGTTCTTAACCTAATGCAGATTTAAGGAAATAATCTGCTGTGAAATGGTGTAAAAACTTAGCTCGCTTGATAAGTCTCTAAGTAAAACCCTAATTGCAGTCTTTGAATCAGTTTATGTGCATTGGTATCTGTGCGGTGTAAGAGAGAAATACATCAGTGTCTGTGTTTTCGTCGAGGCACAAAAGGTGAGGATAACTCATCTGGATAACCGTTGACTCCTAAGGTGGAATGACTCGGGACTCCTCCTCACCTGCTTGTAAAGCAGTTTCTCTGGCCAACAACTCATCATATCTTGTGAGTTAAATGCAGATGGCTCTTGCCTGTTTCAACCTGCCGTGTTTCACTGAGAGCAAACACCCAACTCATTCCCTTGAAGGTCAACAATCCCAATTCATGCTGTAGATCATACTGAGATCATGTTTTATGTGTAGTGCAGAATAGGAATTATGTTGCACAATTTTCCTGATAGTGCTGTAACTGGTTTTCAGTGTTTTAGAGCAGGATTGAGTTTCAGTAATTGCCCTTAGTTACACAAGTCTCTCGTGATTGGAGATTAACCTTTTGCTGTGGCTCAGTAGTCCTTGCTTTTTTGAGGAAATGACTGGGCAGTTTTCCATTCCTCTGTGGCATGGCAAAGCTGGTGAATTGTAAACAGACAATACATTATGGCTGAATATTAGCTACTCTGATGGTTGTGCTGTTGCTCTTCTGAAAATTTTAGTGAATGGTGTATGTGTGTAGACTTTAAATGTAACAGGGAATTTAACTCTTTTTACACATTCCTGGTGTTATCATGAACAGTTCCTCAGTCCAAACTAATGGATATTTCCATAGTGAATATTCTTCTAGTTAAACTTAGGTTTAAAAATTACTGTTGGAATTATATGATGATGATGATTACAAAAAAAAAAAACATTATCCAGTAATCATCACCAAAGTTATGGAAATTCATTTAGTCTTGAAAATTTGATCTCGGAAGGCCATCCAAGATGTAGATGAGTTTGTTTCTTCATCGGAACAGATTTGGAGAAATGAGCATTGCATCACTTGCTCACCAATGGATCCTCTGCAGTGAATGGGTGCCGTCAGAATGAGAGTCCAAGCAACTGATAAAAACATCACAATAATCCACACCACTCCAGACCATCAATTAACATCTTGTGAAATGAAAAGCTGCATGTTTGTAAGAAACAAATCCATCATTAAGACATTTGTCTTTGGTTCTATTTAGCTCATTTTCATTTTTGGATGGACCACCTCAAGCCTCCTTGCAAGTATCTCTCTTTCTGTGCTTCTTTGCAAATGCATCATTCAAATGCAAATATTCCACAATCTTGGATACACATGAAAGAGCTTGTTGAAAATGCAGTGAGTTTACCCAAGTGTTTTTGAGTTAAGCATGGTTGAATGTGGTTTCCATCTACCACAACTACAGCTTCATTTTCTAAATCTCATTTCAGAGGAATTTTAAAGGAATAGTTCAGCCAAAATTAGAATTTGCATCATGAACATATTACATTTTGCTCTGTTCCTCACACAAATATATTGAATGGCAAAGTACACTAGAAATACTGCGCTCTTTTTTTGGAGCTCGACAGCCACGGTCACTGCCCTAACATCTTTTGTTTTTCATGGAAGAAAGAAAATACAGGGTTGGAACACAAGGGTGAGTGAATGATGTCAAAATGTTCATATTTGGGTCAACTATCCCTTTAAAGTTGGTTGTGATTGGTCGAGCTCCAGCACACGTGATTTGGGCAGCGGTCTGAAGGCAACGGGTGTCGGTTTAATCTTGTTAACACAAGCATGCGAGGAATGCAATGACACAATTACCGCTCATTATATAATATTCATTTGTACACTCTAGTGTTATCAACACACATCCACTCCCCTTTCTGTCTCTTTCCCTCAAATCGTTTTGTTTCTCTTTCTTTTCCACACAAAGAGCACACTGACTGAGGCTTTGTGTTACTGACATGGCAGCCAAAAAGTTTGGACAGTTTTTTTTGTGCTTTCCCCCTCTCTGCCCCAGAAGCCTCCTGATCCAGCACAGCTGATTAGTCATCCTGAAGACATATGAGGAAAAGTCTGAGATGGCATTAGGACAAGGCAGAAAAAAACAGCTGAAATTCTTGCTGGTGAACTCAACCATGGAAATGATTTAGTTTGATTGGATTTCTAGTTCTAGAATTTTTATCTCTAAGTCACAGTTGATGTGGTTTGAAAATCAAAGTTTAATCTTCAATCTTTTTCTGTTAAATTTACTACCAGTCAAAAGTTTGGAAATACCTTAACATTATTTATTAAGAGTATTTTCAACATTTTATTATACTCATCAAAACATCAGAAATATGAACTTACACTAATGAAAGTATGCTTTTATCCAAAGTCACCTACAAATGAGGATCATAAGCCAACAGAGAGCCAACAATATTCACAGTATACAATGCCAGGTTTATAAGAAGGCTAGATTAGGAAACAAACTAGAGCTGAGAATAAATGCAGAAAAAATTAAATAGTTTGTGAAAAACAGTTGTCTACAAAACTAATTTCAACCATTTAAGCAGAAGCCTTTAGATCAACAGAAGATGAGACTTTTGAAGTTTTTTTTGTCCAAATGTCAAGTTTTGACAGGTAGTGTAGAATGTAATATCAAGTAGGGAACATAAAGGGGTGGATGGATTATTTTATTTTATTTTTAATATTTAATATTTAATATTTATTTTATTTTATTTTATTTATTTTTTTGTGTTTTGTTTTTTGTGTATTGTTTTAAGCACTATTGCAACTGATTTAGTTGATATAAATCTGCATAAAAAGTATTAAATATAAATATACATTAAGAATTAGTGAGTAATGAGAGTTAATGTGAAAAATGTGCCTAATTGCTCTGAAAATAATGTCACAATGCAAAATACCCTTATAGAATAATATAATTTATTATGTGATTCTCTAGGTTTTTATTTAGCATTTAGAGTAAATGTGACCTGGACATGTTCTTGTCAGATTTTCGGGACATTCATCCATCAGCAGATGGTATTTTGTTTCCTTGCAGGTGAATATTGTAGTAACCTGTCATGTCTACAGTATGTTTGTCTTTGCTTTTTAAAGGCTTACTCACCTTTTTGAATGATTGTCAGGGCTATTTTCAGCATTGCGGTTGGCCACCAGTAGACCTGTGGTTATCACCTTTTGTGTGTTCACCTGCACTCCTGCTGTGGTTTGAGAGGCCTGGCATGAACCTTTAGTCAGAGGTTATGCTCGGAGTAGACCGCCTCAGGATGTGTCAGAATGATTTACACAACTCAACCGTGATGTAATACCAGCACCGAACGGCTTCTGTTGCCCACAGAATGAATCCAGCTCTCAGGGTGCTTGTTTTGACACGTGTGAATCAAGGGGTCACGTGTTCATCAGTGACATCCTATGACGTGATGATGTCCCACTAAAGTGTGTGATTGTTTGTTTTTATTGTCACCAAACAATATTAAGCCGTCTTTTGGCCTTCCAAGCAGCTGTTTTCATGCTGTCTTGCATTGAGTTGAGTTCTAGCCGTTCTGAATGTCCTTGTCTAACCTGAGTAACGGGATTAGGGTCAGTGCTTCCATGGCTAAGTAAGTATTTTCTGAGTATAGTGTAAAGAAATAACAGAAAATATAAAGCGTAGTAAATATACTGCTCAGCCCTACTTTGGTTGGCCTTCCAGAATGACCTCTGAAAGAGAAGTCGCCAGGCTCCGTTTCAAACATTCCAGGCATCTTCAGAGGCATGAAGGCATGCTGGGTCGGGCCAGATCTCAGGGCAGACATAAGGTGTTTGTTAGTTATGGATAGCAGGTGGACGGGCTGTCATCAGCAGGTGCCTGCATGCAGAGTTAGGCCAGGTGATGGAATCCAATCTGGAGAAAGACCAGACCCGTGATAGGAGACTTAGAGCAGAGCTCTGAGATGGACTGAGATTAGGGAGAGATTTCCGTTTATCACTGAAGTGTTATGGATTGGTACAGTGGTCATACTGGGTCTGGGTGGAGATAGGGATGTGTATGGTTTGGTTTGCATAAATGTAAAGGACTGAGAACGTTGAGAACTGACTTTTCGTAAATTTCGAGATCTGCCCTGGTGTAAGACAGACCGTTGATGTTAGAAGAACAAGATGGGACATAGCAGCATGGATTATAAATACAGTATACTTAAATGGGTCATATGATGCGATTTCAAGTTTTCCTTTCTCTTTGGAGTGTTACAAGCTGATTGTGCATAGATAAGATCCCTGAAGTTGCAAAGACTAAAGTCTCAAACCCAAAGAGATATTCTTTATAAAAGTTAAGACTGGTCCACGCCCTCCTAAAACGCCTCGTTTAAACACGCCTGTCTACGTCACGATGTCTACGTCACGATGTGGGAAGATTTGCATAACGCTGCCCAAATCTTCACGCAAAGAAAGAAGGCGTAACTTTATTGTTGCTGCCACCGCCGCCGCCATGTTGTGAAGACGCTGTGTGTTTCGTTGCGAAAGCGAAAATACACAAAATAATGTTCTTTTTAGTAAACTTTAAATTTTTATGAAAATACCCAAGATGGCTTGAAGAACACAGATAAACTATGTATTGTCGCAGAGTGTTTATTGTCTTTGTTTCATCATTCAACATTTCTATCTTCTTTTTACTCCGCTAGAGCGAGAGCTGGATGCCTTTATCCATATTAGGGATTTCCTGGAGCATCATAAGTACTATTACGTCTGTGAGAAGTATTTGGAGTTTCGAGGGTGCCATCCAGCTTACAGTATGAATGAAACAGATATTACATGTGTTTATAGCACTCAATAATGATTAATCCATCCTATTTGGGTAAAAATAGGAAAAACAATAATTCTCCCAAAATAAATTTGAAGTAGACATATGATAATCCATGTTTTCCTCTAGTGTACAGGAGTTTTATTTTAAAGCGCAAATAACGACCCGAAATCCATGGTTTGTATTGAACCGTTAGCTAACTGTATTGATGCATCCCTAATGGAAATATTAGCTAATATATATACTGTATATATATATGTATACATTTCTTTATTCAATCTTCAGCTAATTTTCTGTCTTTTTTTATCAAAGTCTTTTTTTAGTCTCAAAATTTATGTAAAATAACATTAAATGATATACTACAATAAATATTATAAAAATACATACGAAATATTAACTAAAATTATAATACATTTGATTTATTTTATGTTTTTTGATATCATAACTTTTTTTTTTGAAACCTCAAAACTTTATCTGTTTGCAGGTTCCCAGATCTTCAGACTGTTTTCTGCTGTTTTAACGTTAAGATATACTGCCTAATATTTTAAAAATAGTGTGTCCATGTTTGTCTAACTTATCCAAAATTGGGATGTCAGCTTGCTTACATTTGTTGTTTCTCTCTTATCAGTCTTCCTGTTTAAAGTGGTTAATTGTTTGTGTTTAGAGTTCGTTTAGATATGCTGAGATCTGTAGTGAGAAAAAAAAACAAGATATTTTCTGTGTTTATGTGCTTTACGGCTCCACATCCACAGCTGGAATAACATATTTTAGCAGGAAGTCAAATCAAACAGCAGCACTAGCCATTCTTAAAGTCTCATGCCCCTTATTAAGAAGAAAACATGCTGTTCACATAGTGGAAGTATGAGACTGATCATCTTACTCATAGTAACCCAGAACTTTTGCATGACAGTTTAGATGTTTTCGAGACTCAATCTGTACTCAATGCTATGCAGTTGCTAGGTTATTTTGGTTGATTTTACGGAATTTCTATGCCATTGCTGGAGTGCTTTCACAAACACCATCAATACATGACATGTTGTGATTTTTAGGTGCAGCACACCTGCTAAATTACAAACTCAGTTAGTTAAGGCTCAGTACCTTTTTAAGGAACACTTTATCAATGACAAGTCAAGGTCATTGATAAACGAGAAACTGACATTGTGAAACCCGATGTGCTCTGTCAGCATCAAGACGAGCAATTAAATGGGCCGAATAAATTTAACACAAATGCCAGATGTTAGAATAGAACACACATATATATTCAGCTGTCAAAACAAATGGTAAGAACTGATGGCTTCCAGACCATGTCAAATTCCTCACTTTCATCTGAATCAAATTTTGCAAAGACACGCTTGAACTCTGGGAATTCATAAATAGTTGTCCTTGGAATGACACAACTGAAATCTGACCCAATGCCTTGACTTTATTTATTTACCACATTTGTGCTCAACCAGTGAGAAATAGACCAGCATTATGTGTGTGGGTTCCAAGTCACAGGCTTAGTGGTAAAATCTCTGTGACACACGGCCTCTTTTGGCCCAGAGTGCACATGCATGCAATACTGTATCCCACAAATGCAATGTGCTTGACTTGACTTTCCATAGAAGTGTGATGAATAATCAGCCATGATTAATATCAGCCATGACATCTCCTTCTTGATTTGAGTCATTGCATTTCTTGAATCATTATATTATAACTACTTTTTTTATTTGTTATTATTATATATATTTTTTACTTTATATGTCATTTTAACCGATAACAGAAAAAATGAGCATTTATCGGCCGATACCGATATGGTGGCCGATATATCGTGCATCCCTAAAATCATCTTTAAACAGCAGCGACTTTCCAATCCTGTTTATGAAATTGTGAAAATGAGGTTATTAATGTAGATTGCCTGTTTCTGCTCTGAATCACTAAGCTGAGATGATGGGTTCGATCTGTCGTGACTGTGTTATGTGTGTACTATTATAGCATTTTTATAGTACTATAGTATAGTGGTATATTTATTTACAGTATATTGATATGAATTTAACTTGTATTTTATTAGGTTTTTTAACTTTATTCGTTTTTATTATTAAATCATGATTAGAAAAATAAAATCATGATTATCTACATTATTTGTTGCATAATGTTATTTGGCTCAGAAAATTATTTTGGATTGTCCAGTAGTTGTTTTAAAAGAAGAAATTGTGCATACCAAAATGGTTTTTGGAAGTGAAAAAGAAAAAGTCATTGTATAATTTACAGTGAAATACCGTAAATTGACACTCCCAGAATTCCCTGCATGACACTTCATATTTTATGTTTTTTTTTGTTGAAATAACATGTTTCTTCTTCGTTTTTTCTTATTAGATGTGTACAGTAGGGTTTAATCTTACATCTAATGTTGTTAAATGAATGTTTATTGCATTATTTCAGTTTCATGTGTGTCACCATGATGGGCTTTAGTGTTTGTGTGAATGACACTCTGTGCACCTTCTATATATAAGTATTGCCCTCCTCAGCTCGTAGAAAAGCTGTGTGTGATGAGCTTTGGTTCATCATGTGACTTTCTCATCACCACCAGTTTTGGTGGTTATCAGTGCATTTCAATGGTTCAAGACAGATATTAACACTTCAATATATTGGTTTATTAACATTACATCAGTTAATGAAATTCTGTATTTTATTGTGAATTTAAGTTAAATCTGTAAAACCTAAAATGTTGCTACCATATTTTTTTTACGGTGAAGTTCTGGCAACCACAGCTGCCGGTATTTTACCGTAAATGTTTTTTTACAGTGTACAAATTAATTGAAACTAAATAGAAGCTAGATGGCTAAACCAACAAAATATATATTTTATTCAAAATATGAATAAATACTAAAATATTATATAATAATACTAAAATAACACTGGGATGGAGTTGTATGTAAACAGTACATTTCTGGTGTTTTGTGTGAAAGTGATCAGGTTTACCAATGTTTTGTGGACATGTTTGAAATTTGATTTCTGATATGTTCCTTATTGTGCACAATTCATCTGTGCATGTTTTCCATTTAATCTTACATCTAATGTTGTTAAATGAATGTTTATTGCATTATTTCAGTTTCATGTGTGTCACCATGATGGGCTTTAGTGTTTGTGTGAATGACACTCTGTGCACCTTCTATATATAAGTATTGCCCTCCTCAGCTCGTAGAAAAGCTGTGTGTGATGAGCTTTGGTTCATCATGTGACTTTCTCATCACCACCAGTTTTGGTGGTTATCAGTGCATTTCAATGGTTCAAGACAGATATTAACACTTCAATATATTGGTTTATTAACATTACATCAGTTAATGAAATACAGTATTTTATTGTGAATTTAAGTTAAGTCTGAAAATGTTAAAATGTTCCTACCATATTTTTTACGGTGAAGTTCTGGCAACCACAGCTGCCGGTATTTTACCGTAAATGTTTTTTTACAGTGTACAAATTAATTGAAACTAAATAGAAGCTAGATGGCTAAACCAAAACAATATATATTTTATTCAAAAAATGAATAAATACTAAAATATGATATAATAATACTAAAATAACACTGGGATGGAGTTGTATGTAAACAGTACATTTCTGGTGTTTTGTGTGAAAGTGATCAGGTTTACCAATGTTTTGTGGACATGTTTGAAATTTGATTTCTGATATGTTCCTTATTGTGCACAATTCATCTGTGCATGTTTTCCAGATGAAAGCAAAATGTCTTAGTAACCTTTTATCAAAATGTAATACGCTGCACTGGCTCTGAAACAGCTTTCTATCTCATGAATCCTTCTTCAGTCCCTCTCTTCTGAACACCTGGCTCCGATTGGATAAAATCAAGTCCCGTCCCGCTTTTTTTTTCTGGTTGAAAATCCCATTTCACTTGAAAAAAGTCATATCACAGTGGTCAAATGTGTTGACTTGAAAGTCACAGAATCAGGCCTGAAATGTATGTTTTTTTGTTTTTCTATGTTTTGCAGGTATCATCCTCCTGCGTTCCTGTTGCCAACTATGAACTGGTAAGAACGTCTGTGGTTGTTTTGATCATTTGTTTTTGTTTTCGTTTCATAAAACAGCCATCACTCAGAATCTGAACTGTTAATCAGATTGATGATAAAGAGATGTTTGCCAATTTTGGAGACCAGAACGTATCATCCCACAACCATTAATATTTATAAGAAGGAAATAAAAGCTTGGGGTCTTCGGTTCAGATCTCTCCCAAGACCTAAATAAGCCAGGGGGAATAACAAAGCATAAGCGATAGCATAGTGAACAAACATTCCTTTTTTGGTTTGAATTGTGTTTTTGGACTCCAAAAGATCTCTTTCCTCCTCCTTCTCCTCCTTCTCCTCCTCCTCCTCCTCATGTACGCTTGCTCGTGCAAGGCAAGCCAGAATCCATCATTGCTCTACCCGTGTTACTAAAAAGTCTCTTGTTTAATATCGTGTCCTCAAAATGGAACACATATTTTTTGTTGTTTTTCGAGGGAAAGTTTGGCTTTCATCAGTTGGACGTGGTTTGGTTGGAAGCTGGAGGACAGAAACATAAACTGACTTTTTAGACATGGGAAAAAACATGCCACAGGACGGCAAAGATACAAGGGATGAATCTGTTAATGTGTTTGCATTCACCTTTCTATTTTATTTTTTTATTAAATTAAATTAAATTAAATTAAATTAAATTAAATTAAATTAAATTAAATTTGTTTTGCAGGTATCATCCTCCTGCGTTCCTGTTGCCAACTATGAACTGGTAAGAACGTCTGTGGTTGTTTTGATGACCCGTTTTTGATCATTTCCTAGAACCGTCATCACACGGAATCTGCACTGTTAATCAGATTGATGATAAAGAGATGTTTGCCAATTTTGGAGACCAGAACGTATCATCCCACAACCATTAATATTTATAAGAAGGAAATAAAAGCTTGGGGTCTTCGGTTCAGATCTCTCCCAAGACCTAAATAAGCCAGGGGGAATAACAAAGCATAAGCGATAGCATAGTGAACAAACATTCCTTTTTTGGTTTGAATTGTGTTTTTGGACTCCAAAAGACCTCTTTCCTCCTCCTTCTCCTCCTCCTCCTCCTCATGTACGCTTGCTCGTGCAAGGCAAGCCAGAATCCATCATTGCTCTACCCGTGTTACTAAAAAGTCTCTTGTTTAATATCGTGTCCTCAAAATGGAGCACATATTTTTTGTTGTTTTTCGAGGGAAAGTTTGGCTTTCATCAGTTGGACGTGGTTTGGTTGGAAGCTGGAGGACAGAAACATAAACTGACTTTTTAGACATGGGAAAAAACATGCCACAGGACGGCAAAGATACAAGGGATGAATCTGTTAATGTGTTTGCATTCACCTTTCTATTTTATTTTTAAATTAAATTAAATGTATTTATTTTATTTATTTATTTATTTATTTATTTAACCCTCAGATATTATATAAGATATTATTTAAAAAAAACAAGGAGGTTTCAAGCTGATTTTCAGCTACATTTATTGAATCATCACCGCCGAGAATGTGATTGTGTGGACAACATAATTATATTGAACATCCTTTAAAGTTGCATATACTTTCTTCTTTTAATTTAATATAATAATCTATTATTATTTTTTTAAATATTATATTTAATCTTAAAATATATTATATTATATATGATATTAATCTCTAATTTTGTAGGGTTAGTTATTAAAATTCTATTATTAATAAAATTAACAAATGTAAAGCAAAATAATTAAATATGATTCAAATAATATTAATATTTTAATGATAATCTAATATAAGTATTGGTTTCAGTTGAATGTGATCAATTAAATCTAAAACTATTAAAAATGTTTTTGGTTATTGAAGAAATAATATTAAATATAAGTATTAGATGAAAAAAAAAATGTTGCCTTGGTAACTAACTGAAATATGTTAAACTAAACTTTTTTTACATTTATTTATTGGTTTATTTAGGTAGGGACAGTACAAAAATCATGATTCCAGCCAAAAGAAGCTGAAAAATACACACGCGCACTGCCTTCAGCAAGGACAAAGTTGCTGAACTCACTGTTTACAATGACGCAGCTCACTGAAGCCGAACACAACCCTGTTTAATGGCTTTTCTGTGAATTCAGGAGTGTTTCTGTGAATGGCCTGAATCTTGTAGACCTGCTTTCTCCTCGCTCCATGTTTGGTAAATTCTCCTCTGCTAAACTGGTTGGCTGGCTGGAGGTTAGACCTGTGATGTGACACCCAATAACAAGGATCAAATGCCAGTGTGAATTTACAATTGTGGATGAAAAGGTTCACCGTAGGTGATGATATGATCTTAAAAACATAAAGGAACTTTTTTTTGCATTGTGACATTGTTTTCATTGCAATTAAACATATCTACTGCCAAAATTATAACAATACAAAATTATAATTGTAATATTTTATTTTAAATAAAATTATTATATTTTATTATATATTTATAATATATATTTGTTGTACTACATTTATGATAATTACATTTTAAAGATCATTTTATAAATTACTATTACAGTATGTTACTCTATTACAGTAATGAGTATTTTGCAGAAAATATGCTGGATTGTAATTAAAATAATTTCAGCTGTGTTTATATGAATACGGCTAGATTTAATGATGAAATAATGGGTTACATTTTACCCCAAAATCAAATGAAAGAAAAAAATGTTTCATGTTTCCTTGACAAATAAAATGTTTACTACTAAAATTATAACAAGTAATTTAACTAATTTATTTATTATATTTGTATTAATTTTTAAGCGAAAGTATAACATTATATTTTAATAATTGTATAAAAATTTAATATAATTATTGTAAAATTTGTTATTTTTAAACATTTCATTACAGTTACTATTACAGTACATGTTACTGTATTACAGTAATGTGAATTCTGCAGGAAATGAGCTGAATTGTTATTAAAATAATGTGGAAAAATATCTTAATTGTATTTTTTTTTCATTAGGTTTTGGGTGAAATGTGACCACACTAATGTATGTTTTTAACTTTACGTTCCCTATCCAAGGTGATCTGCTATGTTGTACTTTTTTAAATGACACAAGTAGATGGCCAGACACATACACTGCGTGGGCATTATCTCAATAATATGTTCTCTACATCACTGCTTATTTTTTGAAGACAGGCTTCAGACTTTCTCTCTCTCAGAGCTGTCTACCATCCTCTAGAGCCATCTGGCCTGCGTCTGTTTCACCACAATGTGATATTGGCCATAATTGGCCATGAGAGGGTGAAGTGCATGCCGGGCCTCGGATGACATTAAGCAGACCAGTGTTACTCTGGTCTTTCCAGGTCTTTCTGTGTTTACACTCTGTGCCCAGGCCCCTTAGGGCTCTCTGCTTCACATCCTCTCTCGTTTTCTCAGCACATACGATGCATTATGCAATATGTGAAATGTAGGAGTCTGTTTTGAGGGGCTTTGTGACATCCTTCCCCTGTTGTGAGTGTTAATCCAGGGTCATAGGTTTGCTTTGGGATGTCTCTGTTCACAGGTTCTCACAGCTCGGAATTCTTTAGCTGAATACCATCTTCGGAATTCTTTCCGTAGAATTCTCCTGGGATGGAAGGCAGGCACGGACCCTCCATTAGAGTAATGTAAACACAGAGTGCCACTGAAATGCACAATGTCTCATCTGTTTACATTTTTCCAACTGTATTGTGCTGAAAAGTTGCAGGTGGCCATTAAAGCATGAGAGAAAGGCTGTCGCTGATGTCAGGTTAGGTGCGTGTTAGCCGCCGCATCCCCTGAGTCAGATACGCTGGAGACCTGGCCAACTTTCCACCCTAGTTGTCGATGTTCATATGAAGAGCTTTTTTTATTTATCAAAGTTTGTTGTTGTTTCAACCATGCCTGGACATTAACCAAACACTCATCATACTGACATCATACTGTAATTGGCTCTGAGGTGCTGGAGACGGGAATGAAACAACATGTCCTTTTTAGGTGCTCCGTGTGCCGCGCTTTGACAGATATCTTCAGATATACAAGCTGAACAGTTGCCTTTCCACAGTGGAACCAAAACAAAGAGTTATGAGATCATCCCAAATGATGAGGGGTTGCAAGTGAATCTGTGTTTTTTTTTTTTGATGACCTATGCAAGCCCTCAAACCCCTAAAAAATGAGCAGTCAACCA
>NW_015506770.1:149225-171267 GCF_001515645.1 Sinocyclocheilus grahami
ATTTATTAATCTTAGTTCATGTTAATTGCAACATTTACTAATGAATTATTAAAATTAAAAGTTGTGCTTGTTAACATTAGTTAATGCACTGTGAACTAACATGAACTAACACTGAACAACTGTATTTTCATTAACTAACATGAACAAAGATTAATAAATACTGTAATAAATGTACTGTTCATTGTTTGTTCATGTTAGTTAATACATGAACTAACACTAACTAATGGAACTTTATTGTAAAGTGTTACCCATTATTTAGTGCTGTGCCTTTAAGACTTTGTCTTTTTTGCATGTCCCTCCTTCGGGAACAGCCTTTTTGTAAAACTGCAGCACATTGCAACAGATTCATATAACAGTCTGAACTAAAATTATTACATTTGAGTCCTTTTAAAGTTGAAACTGCAGAGGTGTAGGTGCTACACACAACCAGACACAGCACAGGTTTGACACCCTCATAAAAAAAAGTTAATTGCGACTTTTTATACCACAATTATGATGTGACTTTTCTTGTTTCCTCAGTTGCGAGTAATAAACACAGAATTGTGAAATATAAATGCAGAACTGCGAGATATTAACATGAAATTCTGAGAAAAACTTCACAATTACCTGTGTGTAAACTCAGAATTCTGAGAAAAAGTAAATAATACATTATTTAAATTTTTTAATTCCATGGTGGAAATGGGCTTCTGTACATTTCAGTTTTTCCCAGTTTTAATTTAGTTTGCATTTTAATTTTTGCTAATAAAAACACTGCTAAATTAGAATAGATGTTTGAAAGTCAAGCAGACCATCTTAGACTTGCAAGAAACCAGCTATCATGTTCCAAAACACAGCTACCAGCCTAATCTGGATTTTCCAAAGGGTTTGCAGGTTTTTGATGGTCAAAAAACAAGTCGCCTAGAAACTAAATTGCGTGTAAATAGTAAACCTATGTAATGCTAGCATTTGTTCTGCAGATGTACATTTTTAAACAGCTCTGTAAATCTCTGCAAATGTGCTAAACAGGTTTCATGATGATGCAAACACTTACTTAGATGAATTAATTTATTTGCCTAAACCTAAAAGTGGCTTTTTAATACTAACTGCATGCATCTCTCTAAGTGCCACCATCTTTGTGTGCGTCAGCATTTGAATTATAGGTTTCCACATTTCCAAATTGAAAGTGCATATTTTACTCTCTTCCCAGCTGGATGCAGCATAGCATTACTGCCATTTAAAAAGTGAACTCACAATCTCTTATGATGATATAGAATCAGTGTAGCAGATGACACTCGGTTTGGAAATGTTGACCAGCTGGTGTGGATCTAGATTTAGGATTGAAATATTAATTATAATGATAATAGTGCATTCATGGTTTCACATAAGTACCGTCTGGGTTTATTTTAGCTACATGTCATTTTAAAGGAGGCTCTGTTCACTCAATTTGTGCCTTCCTGCTAGGAAACTCCCTGAATGCGCTTTTTTCTTCCTGCAGTATTTACTTAAGTGGGCTATAATTTGCGTTCTGTGAATGGGTTCAGGCGAGTGGTATGATCATATGATGAGCCGAGTCGGTCACACATGAGTTTCTCTTTCTCTCTGATCAATTTGAGCACTCATCGGTGCACAGATCTATTCCTGCAATCCTGTCAGGCGGCCCTTATTAGTCCTGCTCGCTAAAACACGCCTCACTATTCTGTGGCTTCTACTTAATGCTCAGAATTAAGGCTGGAAAAAAACACCCCTTAAGGATTCATGTTTTGTTACATAGCATCGATTAAGAATTGATTTCATTATAATTCATGAGTTGGAATTAGAATTGGCCACACCCACAGGAAGTCGAATTTGAATATAATGAAGTGTTCAGACATTTATTGGAAAACAACTGGATGAAACTGACCTCACCCGACGCACTCTGTACAAGATCATTGTCCACTAAGCTCCAGTGTGACTGCTGGAGATGAAAAAGATCAGTTCTTGTTAACATTTTAAGAAGCAGTCTAAACCACATAAGCCTGAAGGAAGTCTTGCTGAGCATGTAAGACCAGAGCATTGACTTTACTTTGGCAATAGTAGCCTAACGATTAAGAATCTTTGCTGCTGATGTACAAAAATTGCAGCTTTTATCCAAAATTGTATGGACTCAAGATTTGGTGTGTTGCTCAATGCAAATTATTGCTCACTATCGTTACTATGTTGCAATAATCTTAACCCAACATTCTGGGAAACAGTTTCTGCAGTCAATACTGTAGTAAGCCGCGGTCATTATAGTTTTGAATTTCTTTACATTACATTTTACTATTATTCTATTTTCAGTTGTTTACATTTGTTTTCATTAATAGGTTTGAATTAGTTTTTTATTGTTTCAGTTTATTTACATTTTGTTTTTATTATTTTAGGGCTGCCAGAGGTAATGCACTAAAGGGTATAATTGATTTATATCTAGTGGTGAGTGATTGCATTGTAAGTTGTTAAGTTTACCACACATAATTAAAATGAATGTGGCAATTTTTATTTTGTTTCATTATTTTTTTAATTTGATAGTTTGTTGTTAATTTCAGTTATGTTAGTTTGTATTTTGTTTTATTATTTCATTTCTTACATATTTTATATATTTGACATATTTTTATTTTATTATTATATTATTTTTTTGTTTAGTGTAACGAATCATCCACTGAAGGCGAGCGTAAGTGAGAACCCAAGTGCAGTTTATTTACAAGGTGATCCAAACAATAATCCAAACTTGACTTGACATGAACAGACTTGACAAGACTTGACCAGACTTGACAAGACTTGACAAGACTTGAACAGACTTGAACAGACTTGAACAGACTTGAACAGACTTGAACAGACTTGAACAGACTTGAACAGACTTGAACAGACTTGAACAGACTCACCGACAACGGGTTACAACATCAATACACGACGAGGGCACAATGGGAACATGAAGCTACTTATAGGAAACAAGAGGGTCACATGACAAGAACAAACCAATGGGAAACAAGACACATGACTAAGACAACCAATCAGAACATGACACAATGAACAGGGGAACCAATGGCATGAATACATGAGGGCAAGGGAAGCAAGACACAAACAGGGACCATGAAACAATTACAAAATAAAAGACATGGAAAACATGAACATGAAATAAAACACCACATTACATTTAGTCTCAGTTATGTTGGTTTTTTAGTTTTTTTGTTACGTTTAACAATGTTTCCATTTAGGTTTTTATTAACGATAACACTGCTGAATAAGAAAAGATCTAAAAAGTCGAGTCTGAAAGTCTTTCATAGTCTTTCGTAAAAAGGGCGGCAGAAATACTGGTGTCTGATGCAATGCAAAGTTCACTCGAATGTACCTTCACATGATCTTAGTCTCAGATCTTTTCTGTTTCACATCTACTACTGGCCTATTCTGAAAAAAAAATTTGATTCAAAGAAAGATGGAAGTAAGCACAAAAAGACAGAGAAAGCTGTGGAGGAGAAGAGTTTACCAAATACAGAGTGCCGCTGAAGCGAGGTGAGCGAGTGTGTCAGATTTTGCTAAATGTGTTAAGGTTTAACATTTGGTGCAGTGGAGAAGAAAAAGACTCCCAGCGGCAGTATTATCATGCGTCTGATCTGCACACGGTTGTCAGCTGACCTGATCTTTACATTCAAATCCCAGCACGCTCCCAGACGCGGCTAAAACTAGATGTTGTTGTTGCTGAGAAGAGTTTATCCATGAAATTGTTGCACCTGTGAATTTGCATGCTGGCTTGGATTGTGTGTTGTTAACTTCTTCTGAAATCTCTGCTTTCCCTCAGATGTGGTTGTAAAAACTGCTGTATGGGACTTCTTGGCAAAGGAGAGAGATAACAGAGATAGCTGACCTAGATGATGACCTTTCTGCTCTGTGTTGTTCCACCAGTGGTTGATCTGCATCTAATGGACTGATGTCTTTGTGTGACCAGCGAGAACCATAATGGGTTTGGTGGTGGACATGCTAGAAGCACACAGAAAGTTGACGTTGCCAAGCGTTCTTGCTCGGTGTTGGCGGAGCAGATGCGCTCTAGTTAGCGGTTGAGCCTCAGCTCTGCAAGGCTGTTTTTGGGGCTGCTGTAGTGCAAACTCTACAGCTGGGGTATAATTTCCCACCAGCTTTATTAGTCTTGGAAGACAGACTTTGCAAGGATTTTTTTTCTCAGGAATTGAGACAGACATGTAGGGTCTCTTGCGGAACAGAGATTTGATGATTCACATTACATCATTGACCACTCAGACCTCAAAAGCCTGAGGTTTCGTCTTTCAGCGGAGGCCGTTTTGAATCTCTTTTAGGTTTTGAACAATTGCCAGGATTCCGGTCACATATTTTTTTTTATATATATTGTATCACAAAAATAAGTTATAACACATAAATAAGTTTTTTTCCCCCTCAAATAAATAATGCTTTTATATAAACTGCAACTCCAACGTTTGGAATAATTAATAATGATAGAAGTCTTATATGCTCACCAAGGCTACATTTATTTGATATAAAAAAGTAATATTTTAAAGTAATTTATTTAATATTACAGTTTTCTATCCTCCTGACTACCAAGAAAAAACAGTTTTGTGAATTTAGTATGTTGTCATGTCATTACATTGTTTAGAGCATAAGAACATTTTTGAAAAAGGATATTTTATTCATATGTTATTTCATGTCCTCTGTAGAAGACATCGGGACTGTTTAAAAAAAAAAAAAAGACATGAATAGACATGAAAAGGCAAAAACAGTGGGATTTTTGTTTTAATCACAAATCAATTTTCATTTTTTTATACCAAACTTTATATAAAGACGATTCTCAACTATGTTATGAAAGATATTTTTAAAACCATTTTTCTTTATGCAAAATGTGTGTAAAATGGCCATAAACAAGTTTTTCCATTATATACAATGTGTCTATAAACTGTATCTAATTTTCATATTAATGTGTTTTTGGGGCAACATAGAATGAACAAATAAGTGCAATAATGGGAGTAATAATTAGCAAGATTTTCATAATAATATCTAATATTTAATAGGAATATTGATACATAATTTGTTCTCTATTCATTTATTGTGTCTCCCAAAATGTGTAATAAACACGCTTTAAGTCCTGGTGTCCACTACAGTGGACATGTATGAAATCGACGTCCTGTTTCATAACAGAAGGTCATATTTTGATTTGAAACCCCATAACATTTTCCTGAGATTAGTCACATTTAAATGATAATTACAAAATATGATCATATTTCCATAAGGGTGTTACACTTGATCAGTAAATTAATGTCAACTATTTTAAAGTCCAAGGAGAGGGAGTGGTCATGGTGAAACATCCAATCATTTGGTATCTCTGAAATTTTGGAAAACCAGTGCTGGATCCCTCCCGCAAAATCTTCAGCATCCCCAGTGGTTCTTCCAGCGCTGAGCGAGTGTTTGTCCAAGCTAATGTTTCTTAAAGTAAATTCTAAAATCCAGTAAACATCAAGAGATGTTTTAATAGACCACTGTTCCCCGCAGTTATGGTTTATTTTAACTTAACACTAGAAAGTGTGTTTCTTCATTGACGTCAGTTCTTAATCCAAGCGTTCTTTAAGTGCATTTTATCTTGTGTGTGCTTTTCACAGGCTTTATAATCCAGTTGTATTTTGTAAAGATCTAGGCACATTTCATCTCGTGTGTGTGTGCGTTTGTGTTTTAATGAGCCTGTTTTGAATGTTCTATTGCACAACAACTGCAGCAATTTTCACGGAAATAAAGTTAACGAAAATCAAATACACTTTTTCAGTTTTTGCATTTTAGGTAGGTTTGCTAAGGTTAGATTCATATATTTAATCAATTTTAATTAATACATTACAATTAATAAAATTAAGAAGAATGTTAGAATTTCGCTCTGAAACATGATTGCTATTTATCAGCATGCTTAATTTTAGACAATAATCCAAGAATTTTGTTACAAACAGTAAACAATTAGGCCTACTAGAGAAATGTTTTGTCGGAGCGGGATCTGAGCGGGAATTGGTTCACGGTGAGCGTGAGCGGAATATTAACGGAGCGCTTGCTCGGGCGGTTAGAGCGACTGAGCGGAGCGCACGTCCATAGAGCGGAAAACGTAGCGGAGCGTCACACCGCTCCGCTTCGCTCACATGCTCTGGCTCTGTACAGGACATCCAGACTTAAAACTGTGACATGTAACGTCTCAGAGAAGTCACTAAAACATAATGTCCTCTACAGAGGACAAAACTCCATAGCTGGTAGTCAGGAGGCTATTTGAATATATTTTAAAATGTAATTTATTCTTGTGATTTAAAGCTGAATTTTCAGTAGCCATTACTCCAGTCAAATCATTTAATTTAATTGATCTTATATATGATATGTATGCATGCATGTATGCATGTATGTATGTATGTGTGTGTATATATATATATATATATATATATATATACATACATATATGTGTGTGTTTAAATAAAAGTACATTTACATAAATGTATTGTATTAGCTTAGTATAAATATATACTTATTTTATATATACATCTACAGTTATATACATATATAGTTTTCGAATGATTCCCTGGATGCCGTTCACATCTTTTATACACATTATATCTCCTGATTTCTTCAACCTTGCCATCGAGTTCAGCGGTAGTTTAAAGAACCGCAGAGTTACCTGATACTGGAAAAGTAAAGCGGGACTTAGCGATCTCAATGCCGTCTTGCCATGTCTTGCTGTCTCCTCATGATTTCTTGTGTTCTTGTGCCATCTCAGACTTACATGGGTACTCTGAGGCTAGCCAGACTCGAGCTGGCCAATGACATCATGGATTCCTGGGGCCCAGAAGCTTCATAAATAAATTCCTTTCTCTGGCTCTGAGTTGATGGGGGAATAAACTGTGCTACGAATCCTGTGCTAAACTTCTGTATATGGTGCTTCTCGGCCACTGGGCAGATTCACAGTAATGCTGGAGCTGTGCGCTCTTGTCTAAATATTTACCTAGGCTGATTAGTGATGCACCTACACACTGGACCCAGCCCATGTCTTCTCTTTCACTCTTTGGTGCTGTTTGATCAGTGTATGAAATAATTACCTAACCAATAGTGTACACATTGCATTTACATTTATGCATTTGGCAGATGATTGTATGCATATATCAATTCATGCATTTCCTGGGAACTGAACCCATGACCTTGTAGCAACATGCTCTGTTTACTTTTGATTGTTCGTCGAGTTATGATTAATCTATTTGCATAACATTTCTTCTAAACGATTACTATTATAGTGATTTTTTAATGCACTTTTTGGCATTTAAAAGATTATTTTAAAACTGCATCATTAGATTAGTGAGTGAATTTTCAATGCAGTTCAATGAGTTTTGAATCTAGAAAACAAACTTTCAGGTGTCCTACAGACATTATAAAATGGAGGGGTGTCAGGAAAGCAGATTTCTTGAAGCCTTTTCAGTCATTTGTGCTTGTCAGTGTATTAACCGCTTTCTTTCTTATGATTCTTTCATTGCAGGCCCCCAGCATTGACCTCCCACTGAAACATATAGAGACCACAGTGAGTATCTCCAACCATCTTTTACAACTTTATTGACAAGTGCATGCATGTTTTCTTAACATTGGTTTTGGTGGTGGCAAATTTTAAATAAATGCATATGTAATATTATTAAAATATATATTTTACATAATATAAAAAAAAATAAAAGTACATTTTGTTATATTATTTTTAATTGAATTATTATTTATATTTCATAATTGTTCAAATAAAATGTTATTTTAAAATGATATATTATTTATTTTATTCTATAATAAAATAGTAATACAAAAAACATTATATTAATTTTAATTTAAAAACATATTTGTATGTATGTAATTTCTTTATTTTATATTTTGTAATATAAATTACACACACACACATAGAAAATATAATTTTAACATTTATTATAATAGTTTTAATTAAAAAAATATATACATTTTATTTTTATTTGTTTTGTTTTTTAATATTTTTTGTAAAAATGTTTTATACTTGTGTATTTATTTTATATATATTATTATTGGTAATTATATAGTATTTATAGATATTTATAGATAGGATTTTGAGAACTGTATTTGCTTCAAGGAAGGCTTCACCCACAAACTTTTCCTTTTCAGGGGTCATATGATGCGATTTCAATTTTTCCTTTCTCTTTGGAGTGTTACACCGCTTTCTTTCTTATGATTCTTTCATTGCAGGCCCCCAGCATTGACCTCCCACTGAAACATATAGAGACCACAGTGAGTATCTCCAACCATCTTTTACAACTTTATTGACAAGTGCATGCATGTTTTCTTAACATTGGTTTTGGTGGTGGCAAATTTTAAATAAATGCATATGTAATATTATTAAAATATATATTTTACATAATATAAAAAAAAATAAAAGTACATTTTGTTATATTATTTTTAATTGAATTATTATTTATATTTCATAATTGTTCAAATAAAATGTTATTTTAAAATGATATATTATTTATTTTATTCTATAATAAAATAGTAATACAAAAAACATTATATTAATTTTAATTTAAAAACATATTTGTATGTATGTAATTTCTTTATTTTATATTTTGTAATATAAATTACACACACACACATAGAAAATATAATTTTAACATTTATTATAATAGTTTTAATTAAAAAAATATATACATTTTATTTTTATTTGTTTTGTTTTTTAATATTTTTTGTAAAAATGTTTTATACTTGTGTATTTATTTTATATATATTATTATTGGTAATTATATAGTATTTATAGATATTTATAGATAGGATTTTGAGAACTGTATTTGCTTCAAGGAAGGCTTCACCCACAAACTTTTCCTTTTCAGGGGTCATATGATGCGATTTCAATTTTTCCTTTCTCTTTGGAGTGTTACAAGCTCTCTATGCACTAAAGAAGATCTGTAAAGTTGCAAAGACTAAAGTCTCAAATCCAAAGAGATATTCTTTATAAAAGTTACGAGCCAACCACGCCCTCCTAAAATGGCTCGTTCTAACATGCCCCCACATGTCTTCATCACGATGTGGGAAGATTTGCATAACGCCGCCCAAATGTTCACGCAAAGAAAGAAGGTGTAACTTTTATTCTCGCTGTAGTATTGTTGCTGCCGCCATGTCGTGAAGGCGCTGTGTGTTTCGTTGTGAAAGCGAAACTACTTTGTTTGGCCTTCTAAAACAGGACGATATCCGCTTCGTCATGCCTGGAGCTGGTCCGTGCTGGTCGCTGAGGAAATACATCAACTTTGCGTTGTGGATCGCCGGATCGGCTTTCACCGCGGACGAAGTGGAGTCCAGCCCGGGGTCGTCACATGTGGTTGCCGCAAGCCCGCTGGACGCTCCTTCATCGAATCTGCCGGCCGCGCCGTTCTCAAGCCCGCCCGCCGCCGCTCACTCATGCCGGCCTCCGCTCACTCTAGCCCGCTGCCCTCCGCTCACTCTAGTCCGCCGTGTGTTTCATTGTGAAAGCGAAACTACTTTGTTTGGCCTTCCAAAAGAGGACACGATTAGAAATCAGTGGTTAAGTTGTATTTACAACACTGTTCCAGAACAGTTTAACCCAAATATTCAGATGTCAAGATTCAAGAGGACTGTTTCCTGATCCTGGGAGAGTAGACTACAATGCCGGCTGTTCTGACTCACAGACGTACGTTTTTTTATATATAAAGAATTTGCCACTGACGATTCAAACGCAAGTTTTGAGCAGTGTAGAGTAGCACTTGTTGTTTGTCATTTATCCGATCACAAATGCAGACATGGTTTTATGTTTACGCGGCGTGATGCAACGCAACGTTTAAAAAGACAGTATAAGTCAATATAATCCGTAATAATGTCCCCACTGGATGCAACAAATGCCTTTTGTCTCGTCGCTCCGGCCGGACAGGGCATCACAGTATGGTAAGGGGCGTAACATTTCCGTCACACGCTTGAGGTATTCAGCCAATCACAACGCACTGGATAGCTGGCCAATCAGAGCACACCTCACTTTTCAGACCGATGAGCTTTGTAAAAATCTACGCATTTCAGAAGGGCGGTGCATAGAGGAGAAACAATAATATACAGTATGTGGAAAATAATGTGTTTTTTGAAACTTTAAACCGCATAAACACATTTCATTACACCAAATACACAAAATAATGGTCTTTTTAGCAACATTATATGACCCCTTTAAAAGCGGACATTGACAAGCTTGTTGGGTCAATGTGAACATGACGGTTATGTTTCCAACATTCCAAGTACAACACCCAAATGTAGAATGTTTAAAGTGTTGGCGTTTGTTGGGTCAGTGTGAACACAGTGTAAAGTCATTACTGACATTGCTGCAGAAATAACAGCTTTAAGATGTAAATATTTAGGTCTTTAGCAAACACTGTTGCTATGCAGCTTCTGTAGTCTAAACTTCACCAGTCTAAAACTCACGGAGTGCTGAAGCTCAAATTATTGGTTGGATTAGCTAAACACGGCCTCACTGGGGCTAGAATGACCGCCCAGTGAACATGCTTTAAAGGGACAGTATGCTTAAAAACAAAATTCAGTCATTATTTACTCCAAACCTGTATGAGTTTTTTTTTCTTTAGCTCAACATAAAATAAGATATTTTGAAGAATGTTGGTCGTCAAACAGTTGCCGGTAGCCATTGACTTCCATAGTATGGAAACAAATACTGTGGAAGTCAATAGCTACCGGCAACTGTTTGCTTACCAACATTCTTCAAAATATCTTCTTTTGTGTTCAGCAGAAAAAAGGTTTGCAACAACACGAGGGTGAATAAATGATGACAGAATGTTGATTTTTGGGTGAACTGTCCCTTTAACTGATTATCAGAGGAAGAGATGTCATAGCTCAAGCATGTGTGTTCACTTGTGTCGTCGCCACCCTCTCAGAAACCCCTCCATCCACCCTGTTCCTCATCCCTCTCATGCCTGGGTGAAGAACACTCACACCAGACGCAGCTGTGGATGACTAACTGCCTTGATCCAAATAAAATTCAGACTTTCGTTTGGAGCCGTCCATATGAGCATGAGTATGTTCTGAGATTTAGGGACAGAGAAACAGACTCTAATAATCCCCCTGAAACATTATTAGATCTTTTTATTGATACAATATTGAACTGGAGCATAGCCGAAGGAAATGCTGTAAAAGCAAAGCCCTGCATGTACCCAGGGGTGTAAGAACCATCTGAGAAGTGGAGGGGGGAACATTATAAACCTTATCAACTTGGCAATTTACCATTCATTGAGTAATCCAACAGTTAGCTGCTTTGCTGGTAAGTCTGTGTCACTTAGAGTAGAGTTACCGCTTACTGTATTTGTCCATTTGACAACCAGTTGGTAGAGGATCCAGATTTTTCTTAAAAAAAAATACTTTCTGGTCATTTCATGTGACTGGCTACAAATCATTTTTCTGCACCTTGGCCAAGACGGGGTTTTTATTGTTAACTTAAAAAAAAAATACTTTAAATGAAATAAATAAATAACCAAGGCAACATTTATCATTTTCATTTAGTTAAAGCTGCAGTCCATAAGTTTTGCCTCTTTGTCGCCATCTCTGTTTGAAAACCTGCAATTGCAGCTGTGTGCGGAATTATCTTCCTTGCGTGGGTTGTATGGCGGCACGGCTCCAGCACGGATAAATCTAATGTTTTGAGGAGTATGTGTGACAGTCAGTCACCACACCGGTGTGGATATTGTACTTTGCACTCACAGATTCTCGCCTACGTCTTGGAATATATGACTCAAGCATTTTCACCAGATATTGTCATCTGAACAAGTAAGTAACAAGTCTGCCACGTTTGTTCTGACCAACTGAGGAAAAAAGCATTACAATAAATCGCGCTACCAATGGTGATTTAGAATCTAAATTAGCTCATATCACATCAAACCGTGCAAATTATTATTATTGTTATACTTTATTCTCTAATTGTTAATGTTAACAATGTCAGCATTGCGTAACTATGAGTATAGTGTGTATAAGAGAGAAGATTGAAATTCTTGTACAGTCTAATCTCTAATTGTCATACCACTCGAATTTCATATTAAGAAATTCTTTTAACCTATAAAGCTAATTATGCTCGCTTCGAACTGGTTGTCTTTAAAATGCAAATCTTGCGTAATCCCATGGTATCTGTAATCAGAAGCACATTTAAAACTGGAATATAATTGTAATGACGATTCAGTGACGTTGGGATCCATGTGCAGCTTTATTAACAATTCGACAGGCAAAGTTCAGTCAACAGCATACAGGGGTAACGTAGGCAAGGCAGAATCATAACCAGAGTCCATGCAAAGGGGTCGAGGCTGGCGGCAGACAGAGGAGAGAGTAAATCAAACACAGGGCAAGATCAAAGAGGCGGGCAGCAAACAATCAGACAGGTCTAAACAATCCAGGTAGGCAACAGGCAATCAAACAAGGTATGAATGCTCAGAAATGTCAGCAGTAGCAAAAACAAGACTTCGCAATGAGGGTAAGGTAGGCACTGCCTAAATAGTCATGGTAATGATCAGCACCTGTGCAAGTAATCAATGTCAGGCATGGGGTGATGGGAAATGAAGTCCTAAGGAACAGTTAGTACTCCGGTGAGGGTTCCCTCTGGTGGGGATCGGAGGGAGCCACGGAGGCTTGATTTGTGACAATAATTTAATATAATTTCATTGACATGTCATTGGATTGTAATCCAGAAAGGATTATGTGTTTATGAAACACATAATCCTTTCTGGATTACAATCCGCCATCAAAATGATAAATTTAATTATTGGCAGCGGCTATTTGCATTAAGTGTAAATAGTGATAGAGGCTACTTTGACACTAAGTGCAAATAGCAGAATTTTTTAGTGATATGCTATTTACACTAAGTTCAAATAGCTATCGATTCTATTTACACTGTTAAAATAGCAGGATTTTCTGCTATTTATATTAATTATTGCAAATAGTGGCAATTATCTGCACCTCAGTATTGTAGTACATTATAAAACAGTATGCAATAATAACTTGAGTGTAAATTTTAATTTTAATTCAAATGATTAAATAGATGCCACCTTATTGACAATAAAGCCCTCCCTACACCTACCCTAACCCTACCTGATACTTTATTACTTATTAGTAAGATACTAGATACTTTTTTATTATTTCCTTCATTTTCATAGAAAATAAATGCTTTTCTGATGTGATTTAAAATTGGAAATGGGAGAAAAAAGTTCGGCAAAAGGCGGATTCGAACCCAGGTCGATCGCGTCAAAATCAGTACAACACACGTTATTCCATCTGCACCACTGGAACTGACAGCTGCTGACTGTCTTTTATAATGTTGACTAGCCGAATCACACGTTGGTGGGCGGGGTTAGTGTAAATAGCCTCTGCCAACAAGGCGGGCTATTTGTACTTAGTGTAAATAGACACTCCGTTAATTATTCTGGCTGCTGTGAGAAAAGGCTAAACGATCGGCAACCTGCAGGATCCTCACATGCGATAGCCTAGTTGCCAGGACGACTTCTTTATGTTTACAGAAGTGATGTAATGACGCAGCAGCATGCTCGAATTTCCCGCGAAAACCTACCCGTACCACTCAAATTAGAAAACATTATTATAAGATGACCGTTGTGAATATTCCAAGTCACTTTACAAACCAGGATTTGTTTTGTGCAAAACTGACAGACATAATAATGATCTTTAAAAAAGCATCATATGACCCCTTTAAATAATCGTGATTACAATATTGACCAAAATAATCGTGATTATGATTTTTGTCATAATCGAGCAGCCCTAGTGCCTACCTATGACGTAATAGATAGGTTAAACACCGCCTCCACAGAAGAATATCAACGCCTAATTCTGTAGCCCCGCCCACTGATTCGCACATGACATAGCAGGGAAACAACGTAAGTGGCACTAAACCAAATCGAGCAACCAAGCAATAAACATGCCGTTAAAGATTGCAAAATATTGTGCAGTGCCTGGTTGTGGAAGAACACAGTCGCTGCATAACCTTCCTTTGGATTCAAATATTAGGAATGCGTGGTTGAACTTTATTTTTAATGAAGTTTCAGCTCAAGTGAGTAAAACATTGAGCGTTTGTTCGCTTCATTTCACCGCGGATTCCTTTGTAAACAAGACAAAAGTCGACGCTGGATTTGCAGAGAGACTGAGATTAAAAAGCAATACTGTGTGTTTATATTGGATCCGACAGGAATGGCGCAGCACACTTATGTGAGTAAAAAATATTTGTACTATGTGTCACTATTGCTTTGTTTGAGATTGCTTGATATGTCCTGATTATGTGTACGTGTCTAACCAAAGTCATAGAAGGCTCCAACTATGAAGGACGTATAGACACACAGCAAGTTAGTTTACTATGCAAAACTATTATCCAATCATAGCAGTGGGCATTTACTTCCAAGTCTTCGATGCGGCACGCCCATAAAAACAGAGCGTTTCACGAACCGGCCGCAAAACCAGGGTAGAAAATAGCCTATTATTGATTTTGATGTTTTTGAATGTAAAAACCGCGCACACGTCATTAGTGGACATCAGACAACAGTCTAAAATAATAATTTAAAAAAGCCAGTTCATGACCCCTTTAAAGATATGGCAGCAAAAGTACACCGCTTGCTTTAAGGTCAGCGAGAGGATGAAAAATGCTCATGAAAAACAAAATTACAGCTATTTTTAGCATCCTAAGTGGACCTCAGAGATGAAAACTATGTATAAACCAAAAAAGAAGTATGGTTCGACCAAAAGAAAACCATATACGTTTATATTCTAGAGGAAAGTGAGGTGATTGGCCGTGGTTTACTGGAGGTGACAGAACTGTGAATAGTTGAAGCCGTGAGGTCGGGATGATCATCTCCTCCAGTCAGCTGCTGAGTGTGTGACCTGGAGAGAGAGCAAAGGCTAGACCGAAGATCCAAACAAACGCGGGTGGCACACACACAGCATGGGAAAGAGGGAGGGGAGAGGTGCAGAGGAAAAGGGAGGGGGCCGGAGAAGGAGGCGGGAGGGAAAAAAATAAGGGAAAGAGTTACTCTGCGACTGGGAGAAGGAAGAAAGCTGCGGTCCGCTTGAGTTTGACGCCAGGCATGTGGCATCCTAGGCACAGCACTGAACCAAAATAGAGCCGGGAACGTGGGGCGCGCTTCAGGAAAAGGGGACTGCAAGAAGAAGGGAAGCATTCATTCCCAACCATGAATCCCAGCAGCTCTCTACGGAGGCGTTTGTCCTCCATTCGCGATGTTTGGAGGTGGAGTACAGGTTACCTGTTCAAGGTAGGCCTTCGAGTTTCCGCTGAACTTTCGCTCTTTTCCAGATTGTAGGTCTTGTAGGCAACTTTTTCCTCAAAGCTCTCCCTTGCTTTCTTCCCTGCGCTCTCTGATTGTTCATTTGTCGGGCCCGCTCGAAAGCAGCGTTTCCAGCTGGTTTTGATCAAGCCTGGCTGAGACCCCCTCCAACCCCCCACCCACTCTTTCTTGGCTGTCCTTCTGGGGGTCGCAATTATCGGCTGATTAAGGGAATGTTTTTGGAGCCGGGCACCGTGTGGCGAGAGATGGAAGGTGGACCCTGTGGATGGATAGAGGGGGTTTGCAATGCCAGGGTGTTTTATTCGAGTGTGTCACAATGGCTTTCTCAGACTATAAGTGAGTGACTTTGCAGTCTGTCTTAGTATTGCATATTTGTATTTCCTTGTGTTTTATGATTGTTCATAATGGCCTGGCCCAGTAATCTATACACACAAAAGTTTGTTAGACTTCAAAATGTGTTAATGGTCTTTTACAGTCTGTTCACTGAAAGCTCGATTGACCTCTAAATACTATGCGAACAATATTGTAGTAGATTTCTCTGGATTCTTGGAAATGAGGATTATAGGAAACTAACGCTGTGGGAACATTTAATTTAATGAATGCTCTTTAAATGGACAGATCACCCAAAAATAAAAATTCTGTTACATGCCCTCATGTCGTTTCAAATCCGTTTGACTTACATTCTTCTATGGAAAAAATATATTTTAGATTGGTGTTTTTGTGCGTACATTTTAAGACAGTGGGAGACAGTGTTGTTTTGGACCCCATTGACTTTAGACAAAAACACAGACACATTCTTAAAGATATATTCTCTTTTTTTGTTCTGCAGAAGAAACAAAAAAGTAATTCAGGTTTGGAATGACACGAGGGTAAATAAATGATGACAGAATTTCAATTCAGGCAGACTGTTCCTAAGTGCTTAGATAATTCATTAAATAAAATGTACAGGCTTCCCACGGTCAGTGTTGTAATATCCAGACAGGGAAATGTCATGGAAATTAGGTGATGTGTGCACAATTATTAATGGTTTCTGTTTTGTTTTGTTTTTTGGATCTTGACAAGTCCAACACAACAGCATTGACCAATGGCATGAGTTTGGGGCGGAACTATCTGTTTGCTAACCAATGGCAAATTGGCTCAGGAAACTGTTTGAAAACAGTCATTTTGCTATGCCATTGCCTTTTTAAAATGTATTTATTTATTTATTTTTTGAATACAATTCTGAATGGGTTTTGTTTGACAGTATGTTCTTGGTAATTTCTATAGTCAATTAATTTTTATGCACTGTTTTAAAATATTTATTCTGTTAGCTATCACTCATTAAGCAATTTCCCAGTTCCCAGCAATTTCCTCAGATTCAAACCTCAGTATGTTGTTTTCTTATTGGAGACATTTGAACTTGAAGTTTTCCCATTATTTCATTTACTTTAAGTTGTTCTATACTTTTCTAAGACTACTACATATGGGAAACCACATGCAAAGTCCATACACCTTATAGAAAAGGCCCCAGCACTGTTTGTAATTATATGTTGGATGCTGGGTTTTCTTAGTAAGCATTGTTCCTTTTAAGTCATGCACTAGTATGTCATTTTGATGGTGAGCGTAAACCACGCATCTTTTAAGGCTTATCCTTCTTTTGTGAGACCAGTAACACTAACTTATATTAGTTAAGTTTCTAAATGTCATTTTACAGGTAAAAGTGTATTTTTGTCCCACTACCATCACCAAACCAAGTATAGTGCAGAAATTACACACCTTTCAGCATCTCCTGTGTGAAATCCATATAATTTAATTCCCTCACTTTACAGGCTGTCATTGCATTTAGAGTATATACAGCTAAGAGGACATGCTCAGTGTTAGATACAGACCTACACGCTCACATCAGCTCTCTTCAACCTGTATCAACACAGTTTTACATACGGATAAACACAAACCAAAAGTAACTGTCCAAACAAATGGCCTTTTCATTGGTGTAATCAGCAGAACAGTCTGAGCTCTGGAGATGAACGGTAAACCTCCCCTGTAGATAACTGGTTTACGGTCATTTTTAAACAGGAAATAGGCTAAAAACATCTGGAAACTGTTGTATTTGTGAGATCATTATTAGTGATAGACCACTTTATCAGCCAGGCTGAATAATTGGATATTATTTGGTAATTTTGAGATGATCTGCATAAGATGAATAGAGGTTTTGCTGTATGTTGTGTCAGTTCCAAAATCTATGTATTTTTAAAGATAATTTTAAGCAAATATTGCATTAAATATTTATGGTAAAAATGTTATGGTCATGGTTTTGTGAATATATTGACATTATATCAGCCATAAAAAAAAATATTTAAAACATTTATACTGTAAGATTAAAGGTTACGTTTTGAGAATCTTCCATTGACTTCCATTGATAGAATGTTCGGCATTTAGAACTGCATGCAATTCCGATCTTGTCTTGCATCTATATTTAGACATATATATACACATTTATGCTGCATAGACATCCGTGTGTGTTTTGCACTGTGTGCTGATTCTCATACATAACTAACAGAAAACAATGGGAAATTGGCTCTGATGCCCTAAAACTTTACCTCTGTTTTTGTCTGACTGATGCTTCCTTCATGAAGTGTAAATCTAGTTCATACACTGGCTTTCCTCAACTACATTTTCATGATCCTAACGAGAGTTTTCTTTTCTTTTAGGGCTCAACCAAATCCTCCAAGAGCATGGAGTCTCGACGCAGACCATCCAGGTAAGAGATATCTTTGTCTTCATCAGAAATCAGTTCAGTCAATATCCCATATCTCAGTCAATATCTCATGTGTTGCTACAGTATGCGCTGCTGAAGTGAACATCTCAAGGGATCTTCATAGCATTCCGAAATCTAGCGCCAGTTGACATTTGACTCTGCTTGGATCAGTCTCACATTCTTTATTGCAGTTTATGAGTACGACAAATAAACACACTTTAATGCATCTACAGTGCCTTGCGAAAGTATTAAATTTTTTCACGTTTTGTTATGTTGCTGCCTTATGCTAAACTGCTTTAAATGACTTTTTTCCCCACATCATTATTAGTGATAGACCACTTTATCAGCCAGGCTGAATAATTGGATATTATTTGGTAATTTTGAGATGATCTGCATAAGATGAATAGAGGTTTTGCTGTATGTTGTGTCAGTTCCAAAATCTATGTATTTTTAAAGATAATTTTAAGCAAATATTGCATTAAATATTTATGATAAAAATGTTATGGTCATGGTTTTGTGAATATATTGACATTATATCAGCCATAAAAAAAAATATTTAAAACATTTATACTGTAAGATTAAAGGTTACGTTTTGAGAATCTTCCATTGACTTCCATTGATAGAATGTTCGGCATTTAGAACTGCATGCAATTCCGATCTTGTCTTGCATCTATATTTAGACATATATATACACATTTATGCTGCATAGACATCCGTGTGTGTTTTGCACTGTGTGCTGATTCTCATACATAACTAACAGAAAACAATGGGAAATTGGCTCTGATGCCCTAAAACTTTACCTCTGTTTTTGTCTGACTGTTTCCTTCAGGAAGCATAAATCTAGTTCATACACTGGCTTTCCTCAACTACATTTTCATGATCCTAACGAGAGTTTTCTTTTCTTTTAGGGCTCAACCAAATCCTCCAAGAGCATGGAGTCTCGACGCAGACCATCCAGGTAAGAGATATCTTTGTCTTCATCAGAAATCAGTTCAGTCAATATCCCATATCTCAGTCAATATCTCATGTGTTGCTACAGTATGCGCTGCTGAAGTGAACATCTCAAGGGATCTTCATAGCATTCCGAAATCTAGCGCCAGTTGACATTTGACTCTGCTTGGATCAGTCTCACATTCTTTATTGCAGTTTATGAGTACGACAAATAAACACACTTTAATGCATCTACAGTGCCTTGCGAAAGTATTAAATTTTTTCACGTTTTGTTATGTTGCTGCCTTATGCTAAACTGCTTTAAATGACTTTTTTCCCCACATCAATCTACACTCCATACACCATAATGGTAAAGCAAAAAAAATGTTTTTTAACATATTTGCAAATTTATTAAAAATAAAAAACTGAAATTGAGCTCATTAGCATTCATATTGCTTGTAGATGTTACTACATTTCAAGTGAAGTTAACCTGTGGCAAATTCAATTGAATGGGCATGATTTGGAAGAGATGAGGAGAAGAATGGCAGGTAATTGCCAAATGCTGATGTGCAAAGCTTGTCGCATCATACCCAAAAAGACTTGAGGCTGTTAAGGTTCTTCAGCTAAATATTTAGTAAAGGGTATGAATACTTATGCAATGTACTTATTTCAGTTTTTTATTTTTAATAAATTTACGAAGTTGTGACAGTTCTGTTTTTGCTTTGTCATTATGGTGTATGGATTGTAGATTTATGTGGGGGACAAAAATAAATTTAAAGCAGTTTATCATAAGGCAGCAACATAACAAAATGTGAAAAAAAATGAGCACTGTATACAATCTCCAGCGATAAGTAATGATGTCCTAATAGGGCTTCTCGCCCACATATAGTATATTATATAAATAATGGCTCGGTTATCTTGAGTGATAGTTTCTATAGATACAGGCAATAAAGGAGGCACTGAAAAACAAATCCTTGTTACCATATTTTCTCATTCAGTTCTATTAGGAAAATGAAGAATATATCCAACGGAACGGGCTATTTTGAAAGAAAAAGAATCTGTCACATCAAATAAAAGAAAAAAAGGCAATGTTAGTAAAAGAAGCTAAAATAATACCAAACAATTCAACCAATACATGGTGACTCTTTTGTAAGTGCAAAAATCACACAAAAATTTTAAGGATTTGTTTATCTTTCCAAAAATATATACAGGGTGTGATTTGTGAAAAAAGCAGAGGGGGGGATGATTTTGAAAACTTTTTTTCAGAGCAAGGCTTTAGTGTAATCTGTTAACAAAGCACATCATAAACCCGTATTTTTAAACAAGTACCAGATAATGTGTGTCATGTCACGAAATGTTTTTAATACGACTGAAACGGGCTATTTAACGTGATCACAATTTAATAAAAAGATTAGGCCGATTAATTAATTTCAACGGTTATTTAAACAACGAATAAATTATATAGGAAAGTGAGCAAAGAACATACATTTTACAGTATCAACTGAGCTTTTTGAAACTCCGAATCAGTTAAACCATTGCATCGCAAAATGATTCACTGTTTTGAATTGCTCCAATCGGATCGCGTATCACTAATCACTTGATTCAGATCGGGACTTCAAAGCGTGTATCGCAAATCATTTGATTCAGATCGAGACTTCGGCACTGTTCACGGGATGTTTTTTTATCCCCACCGGAGATAAAAAAGAATCCAGCTGAGGCAGGGATGAGTAGACCAGAGGGGGGGAAATCCCCCACCCCCCATCCCCAAATCGCACCCTGTATATATATATACAGTTCAAACAGATGCCATTAATACAGGTAACCAGTGGAGGACAGAGGAGCCTCTTAAAGAAGAAGTTACAGGTCTGTGAGAGCCAGAAATCTTGCTTGTTTGTAGGTGGCCAAATACTTATTTTACCGAGGAATTTACCAATTAATTCTTTAAAAATCCCTATGTAAATGAATGAGTGGTAATCTGAATTTGTGGTCTGGATCTGTGCCATTGTATGCAATGGTAATCATTTATACCTCATTATTTATGGAAATTAAACTAAAACAAAGTTTATATATTATGTAAAAATGTCGTAATGGCTATTTTTGGTTTCTTCCACACAATTCAAAGGTACTTAATCTCAATTGATTGTTTAGATTATAAAAAATATTTCCTTTTTATTTGGAACTCGATGGATGCGAACCAAAAGATAAGAGCAATCAAAACAAATGAAAGATTCGTCTCATGTTACGTAACACTGGAGTTGATCTCTGATCCATTCTGATGGTCTTATTTCTCTCAGCTGTTGGGTGTGTTCATGCCAGCTGTGAGAAGATGTTTTGTGAAATTCAGCACTACAAATAGCTCCCATTTCAGCTACCAGGGGGAAGTTTTGCTTTTTATTTACATGGGCTGCTATTTTATTTCTCTCTTGTTTTGGGAAACTCTCTTTTGGACACAGTCTTAAAATGAGATACTATTGGACCCTTTGATTTTCTGCCAAAAAGCGCATTCTTGTTTTCACTGGTAGATGGAGTTTGTGCAATAGATACTATACTGTAGCTCAGTTCTGGAGAATGAATTGCACCTGCTGATAGCACTGTTTTATTTGCATGCGCTATCTGTGGTGTTTTAGCCAACTCAGGAATTATGCAAATCAGGTAACAGTGCAAACATGCCCACATAATCTATGAAAAGCATTTGAGATCCACACACCTAAAATCATCTACTCCTTTTACATTATTTGATCATCACTTAATGAATAACTACTTCCAATTTTAGTATAAAAGTAATAGACAAATAGACTTCATTTACATTAGGTGCTCTTTCAGGGCATTTAGAACCTGGTGAAGATGGAATATGGGTGGTTATTGAATAAGGTTAGTGAATATGTTTGTTTAAAAGTGAATGAACGCACAAACCTAATGGGCTTCCAAAATGATTGTGGGACCAGGGGAAATCCTTAATATTAAAGGATTGTTCAGGGATGGTTACACCTTGTATTTTGCACATTCTGAGATCAGCCAGAATCTCCTGAGAGTAGTGTAATGTTGTACTTGTCTTCCAAAA
>NW_015506770.1:171451-181681 GCF_001515645.1 Sinocyclocheilus grahami
TGAAAAAAAGGTAAATAATAGTGAAAACATTTTATTTAGATTTATTTATTTTTATTTGTGTTATTTATTACTTTAATAAACTAAACATGATATTTTTACAGCTCTTCAACCTCAGTGAAAAGCGATATGATATCTCCAAGCTGAATCCCAAAGTAAGTAGTATTTACTTTCACTTTTTTAACATCATCTAATGTGGAGATTTTTGTTCCTTTGTTCTTACTCGCACTCCGCTGTGTTTGTTTGCATAAGGTGCTGGATTTTGGCTGGCCGGACCATCACGCTCCAGCCCTGGATAAGATCTGCAGCATCTGCAAAGCCATGGACACTTGGATGAACGCTGACAATGCAATATTTATTTACACACAAATATTAATTAATATGTATTGAATTCATATAAATAATACATATACACATAATATAAACTGTAATATTGACACATTTTATATGTGTAACTTGCTTTTATTTTTTTATTTCATTTATTCTAAAAAAATTTTTTTATAATGCAGAGCTTGTCACAATGTACATTGTACATTTTTGAACAGTTTAAATTTCAAGAATCTCACTAGGTTTTGGAACAAAGCCCTAGATTAAAAGATAGCTGCACTTCTCTCTGGTTGCCTTGAAATCCAGACCTGAGGAGAGAGTGAGGTCACAGATGGGGGGCCTGATTGTGGTTACATCCTTGGCAAGCTTATGCCTCACCAGTGACCAAATTGTTTTCTTTGGTCTGCCCTGCTGCACACAGGGAATGCAGGATATTGTCATATCTCTGTTGTTTATCTCTGCGATCAATCTTTCCCCACTATACTTTATTCAAGTCGTACTGAACATCAGATATGCGTTTAATAGACTGTTCAGCGCTGACATGTTTGAGGTGAGGCATTCTTCTGAAAAAAACTTGATGGTTTCGTGATGTCATGTGCTGTGAGACACAAGACTTGCTTGTGCTTGAGCGAATGATGTGAGTTTGATGCCTTCGATGCACACCAAGGGTTGTAGACATGAATTGTAAATGCTGAAGTTCTCTAACCATTCTCTGATCTTCTGGCTTTTGCAGGAGCTTGAGTCTGATCCAGGCCATGGAGGAAAACTATGAGGTGGACCTGGTCTACATCACAGAGCGCATCATTTCTGTGAGCTTCCCCAGTAATGTAGAAGAGCCGAGCTACAGCGCTAACATAAAGGAGGTCGCCACCATGCTACGCTCCAAACATGGTGACAACTACTTGGTGAGACCTCAAAACTCAATAGTTTTGAGTACTAATATACGTGTTTTAGTAGTTGCAGTGCTATTACAGATTTTGAAAAAAAGGTAAATAATAGTGAAAACATTTTATTTAGATTTATATAATTTATTTATTTTTATTTGTGTTATTTATTACTTTAATAAACTAAACATGATATTTTTACAGCTCTTCAACCTCAGTGAAAAGCGATATGATATGTCTTTTATACTGATAACGAGTTCAAACAGATGCCATTAATACAGGTAATGAGTGGAGGACAGAGGAGCCTCTTAAAGAAGAAGTTACAGGTCTGTGAGAGCCAGAAATCTTGCTTGTTTGTAGGTGACCAAATACTTATTTTACCGATGAATTTACCAATTAATTATTTAAAAATCCTACAATGTGATTTTCTGGATTTTTTTTTCTCATTTTGTCTCTCATAGTTGAGGTATACCTATGATGAAAATTACAGGCCTCTCTCATCTTTTTAAGTGGGAGAACTTGCACAATTGGTGGCTGACTAAATACTTTTTTGCCCCACTGTATATATATATATATTATAGTATTGTGTTGTTAGATTAGCAGCATGCTAACTCTTTTGAAATCCATTCTGCTTTGAGTCTCATAAGGTTTCATGAGAGTTATGATGTTCCCTTAGTAGGCAGTAGCCTGCAGAGCTGCTCACTAGGTTTTGAAACAGAGCCATAGTCTGATGTTTGCCTAATAGTTTTTCCATCTGCACATTATAGTTACTGTAAATAGCAGCCATAGTGGTTTGTCAGTAGATGGCGTTCTCAGGCAGCTCTTCATAAACCCCAGGTTGGTGTGGGGTCATTAAAGGTCATGGTGGTCTGGACAGTGTGATTTATGATGCAACAGCAGGGTTTTTACATAAGAAATCATCACAGATTTATCATTTATCACAGTCATTACTAGGCCATTGTTTTGAAACCCTTTGCCTGACCCTGTCTTGAGGTTCCGGCAAATCTGTTTTCTTAAACAGTTCATTTGAATGTATCCTTCTGATCTGGTTAAGTCACATAGCTGGTTACCACTTACAAACATTAAAAGGATGACAATGCATTTTGAAGTTAGATTGTAAAATGTTTCTTGTTGTTTTTGAGGATAGTGGTATCGTTAAAGTGCCTCGCTAATGAAAGGGATTCTGTCCGTGAGTATAAATGTCAGAAAAACAGCCTCTTGTGGAGTTTGTGGGTTATCTTCACAGCTGCTGCTTCTCAATGGGTCACAGGTCTGTCCTGATATGGGTCTAGTGCTTTTAGAAATCCAGTTTGCTGTATTCCCATTTGATTTCAAACAGACCCGACTCTTTCCACACCCTCAAGATGCATCTTGTCCATTATTAGTGCTCTGTGAGAGCTTTCTCAGCTGCAAAGAGAGGTTGTGATCTGGATTTATAAAGGGCCAGAAATGTCTTAAACACAAATATGCTGCCTTTTTAGCAGGAAACCATAAACACTGCATTGTTATGGCAACTTGTGTTGTTCTTTGTAACAGTGGAAACACGAGGCGATGGCTTGATGGTGGAAATGTTCACTCATTCAGAAAGAACACAACTGTGTGATTAAAATGACTTTAACTATACATGAAATAGTTTGTTTTAAGTTTTTGCTGATCTGATGCATCATAAAGTTTTGGTTATTCATGCTCTAAAATACCTTTAAAGGGGTCATATGATGCGATTTCAAGTTTTCCTTTCTCTTTGGAGTGTTACAAGCTCTTGGTGCATAAAGAAGATCTGTAAAGTTGCAAAGACTAAAGTCTCAAATCCAAAGAGATATTCTTTATAAAAGTTAAGTCAGCCACTCCTACCTAAAACAGCTCATTCTAACACGCCCCCACATATCTATGTTACTATGTGGAAATATTAGCATAATGCCGCCCAAATGTGCGCACACAGAAAGAAGGTGTGGTTTCAGGACTGCAGTAGTGTTGATGCAGTCATGTCAGGGAGACACTGTGTGTTTCAGTGCGAAAGCAAAAGCACTTTATTTGGCCTTCCGGAAGTAGATGCAATTAGGAATCATTGGTTAAGATTTATTTACAACAGAACAGCACAACCCAGATGTTCGAATTTGTGCAACGCATTTTACGGACGACAGTTTTTTGAACCTAGAAGAGTACAAGGCTGGCTGTGCACAAAGGCTATTAAAAAAAAAAAAGGTTCAGTTCCGACTTTGCTATGACAATCTGACGCTTCTGAATCAGCGACTGCGAGTATGTTTTGTTATTAGTTTAAGTATTTGCTATTGACTGTTCAAATGCGGAGTTTTGTGCAGCGCAGAATAACGCATTGTGTGTGTGTGTGTGTGTGTGTGAGAGGGGAACGAACAGGGTCACATCACAGGAGAGTGAACTGCCTGTCAGAAATCATAGCACGTCAGCTGTCTTAACCGCGGCTTGTGTACTGCATCATCACTGTGTCTGTCACGTGACTCTGTTGCCCTTTCGGGCTTGAACTGATGGTAAAACTAACAACATTATTAACTGTCTTGATATTTACTTTGAAAGCTGAAGCTGCGATTATGGTAAGGATTTATGGTACATTTCTGACGCGTGCTTGTGGTGTTCAGCCAATCACAGTGCGCTGGGTCAGCTGGCCAATCAGAGCAGACTGTGCTTGTCAAAGGAGGGGGCTTTGTTGAAAACGACGTGTTTGAGAGAGGCGGGGCATAGAGGACCTACAATAATTTACAGTATTTGAAAAATAATGTGTTTTTTTAACATTGAAGCATGTCAACATATTATGTTACACCAAATACACAAAATAATGATCTTTAAAATAGCATCATATGACCCCTTTAATGCTTTGGGTTTAATTTTTATATATTCCATTTACATTTTACATTTTGTTATTTTTAGAAATTTTGTTGTATGTTTTGTTAGACATACATAAACTATTTAGATTTTATTATTATTATTATTATTATTTTTTTTAATTACAGTTTTAGCTTTTCTTTTCAGTTTTAGATTTAGTAATTTTAGTACTTCAACTTAAACTAAATGAAAATTACAAATGCTGCCTTGGCAACTAATTGAAACAAAATATGTTTCATTTTTTATATTTATACAGTTTATTTTATTTTATTACATTTTATTAAATTTTACTGTATTTGAATGTAAACGTGTTTTAATAGTTTTAGTTAACGATAACACCAGCTAATGATACTTTACGATTTTATGGTATCATACATATGATATAAATAATATAAATAATATATTTTTAAATATTTTTATTATATTATCACACATACTGTTTTTTGTAATTTGTGCAAACACAATTCAATGTTTTGAAAGGCAAACACTAACTATTACCACAAAGCATCTCATAATTTATCCATTGCTAATGTTTGTGGTACTGTTTTCTGGGGTTAAAGGGGTTTTACAAATAACTAACTGGGGGGGGGGAAATCATAAGTACAGGAAAAGCCAAAAAAATTATTCTATTAAAATGTATTAACTTTATTCTTGAGAAACATCTTTTGTTTGAATCCTATTGAATGTTTATATATATATATATATATATATATATATATATATATATATATATATATATATTGTGTGTTTTATGTATAATTAACTTATATAAGGTAATGTGAATTATATATATACATATTGCCAGTTTTTGATGTTAGAAGTTCACTTAATTGTAACTAAAATGGAGTTAAATATTCCATATATTTTTACACGTATATAATGGAGACATGAAATAATGTATTGCATTCATTGATAATCCCATCTTCCTCTCTTCTTGCAGGGAAACCGAGGTCGAACGGGGGTAGTTGTAGCTGCGTACATGCATTACAGCAACATATCAGCGAGGTAAGATGTGTAGACAGCATACTGTCTGTGTTTATTGAACTAAAGATGCTCCTCTGAGCACTTAATATGGAAAGACCTTAATCCCACATCACAAGACCAGCCACGCGTTAGGTAACACATGAAAAACAAGAAAAGCAGCTGCCAAATTGCATCATTTTACAAAGGCGGATTTGTCTCAAGACTCAAATTAAGTGCTGATCAAATTCATCCCTGATGCAAAAAAGTGCATTCATGCTATTTTTATGGACAAAAAGCTTCCAGTAAATTCAAGAAGCACATTTAAATACTATTACTGGAAAACAAGACAAAGATGCTTATTATGAATATGACTTTTTTTGTATTGAAGAAAATGGCCCAAGCGTTTGCAATAATGTAAGTGTTTGCTTTGCCTCTGCAGTGCAGACCAGGCTCTGGACAGGTTTGCCATGAAGCGGTTTTATGAAGATAAAGTGCTTCCTGTGGGTCAGCCCTCCCAGAGAAGGTCAGTGGTGCTTTGTTTTCCCCATCTGACCTCTTATCCTTTGTGCTTTATGAGTTTGACCCTAATTGTGAGCGTTCAGCTTCAGCCATTGTTTAAATGTATGAGCTTCACCCTCCTGATAACGCTGCTCCAAACATGCAAACAATGCTTGTGTAGTTTTGCTAGGTTAAGTTAGGTTATGTTGTTTAACTAACCGTACCCTATGGCAGTGTGATATATCCTTAAAAGTAAAAATACTTGATGTTGCGTAATCTCTCCAAGGTTTCTAAGCACTTCATGTCTAATCTTGCCTCAGGACCACCATCTCTCACTACAACTGGTCTCAGATCAGATGTGCTCAGAGTATTGCTGCTCAGCTCACTGCAATGGCCAAATACTAGGATAAATAGTACCATTTTATTGGTAACATTGTATTTTTGGTGTACAAATTACATTTTTAGTAAGTAGTACATTTATATATCTATATACACTATGATTCAAATGTTTGGGGTCAATGTGAAATTAATACTTTTACAAGGGCACATTAAATTGATCAAACATAATAGCAAAGACATTTATAATGTAACAAAAGATTTCTATTTTAAAATAAATGTTGTTCTTTTGAACTTTCTATTCATCAAAGAATCCTAAAATATGTATCTCACTTTTCACTAAAATGTTAAGCAGCACAACTGCTTTTAACATTGATAATAATAAGAAATGTTTCTTGAGCAGCAAATCAGCATATAAGAAAGACTGGAGTAATGATGCTGAAAATCCTGCTTTGCATCACAGGAATAAATTACGTTTTACAATATGTTCAAATAGAAAACTTGTATTAATATTTCACAATATTTCTGTTTTTACTGTATTTTTGATCAATTAAATGCAGCCTTGGTGATCATAAGAAACTTAAATGATAGATAGATAGATAGATAGATAGATAGATAGATAGATAGATAGATAGATAGATAGATAGATAGATAGATAGATAGATAGATAGAAAAGTGTACATATGGTTTGTGTACATACCTATACACACACCCATTTATGCCTCATAAGGGAACACTTGGCCACGGATGTGCTGCTTTTACAGAATCAAGCTTTCCATCTGTATATGGAAGGACTGGCACTTCAGGTTTCATTAAAACTAGATTTCATTGGGGCACATACTTGCGCTCTCTTTATGGAAAATGGAAAGGCAGAGTCATGGTAAGAGCTTTACTCCAGGAGGAAAGAAGCAGCTTGTGATTTCTGCTCTTCTGGAATAGAGAGGCCCTGGAACAACTGAATGTTCATGGGAAACCAGGCCTCGGGTGCTCGGCCAGAAAGATGCAGAAGCGCTGATCACTGTCGCTCTCCAGGAACACGACCTTAACGTTCAAGAAGAAAAAAAGGCTTTTTTTCCTGTTTATAAAACATAACATCTGTGCCAAGGGTTTGAAATCGCAGCAGATGAAACCATCTCATGACCCTAAATGGTCCTCACAACAATGTTTTGATAGATGTTATGTAATACACACTTTCATGAATATGTCTTGCTTGAAACCTTGAAAGTTTTTAACACACTCCGCAAGATTATACTGTACAACAGATGCATCTGTGTTTCCTAAATGGGTGTTACAAAATTTAAACTTATTGTAAAGATTTATTATATTATTTAATATTATTATTATGTTGTTACTTATTGTAAATTATTATATTGTAGTATATTTAGAAATTAACATTGACCTAGATTAATAAATGCTGTAAAAGTATTGTTAATTAATGCAGTAATGCTAATGTCTTTATTAACTGTTAACAAAATGAAACTTTTTTATTATAAGTTTTTAGATAAGTACATTTTATATATTAAAATTGTATTTTGTGTATTTTTTATTTTAATAGTTGTTTGTATTTTATTTAAATGTAACATTTTAGGTATGTGCAGTACTTCAGCGGTCTGCTCTCCGGCCATATCAAGATCAACAACAAGCCCCTGTTTCTGCACCACGTCATCATGCACGGGATCCCAAACTTCGAGTCCAAAGGAGGTGAGCTGAAATGCTCTGACCGGTGGCCATTTGTCAGAGACTGTTGGAGGTGTTGAAGGCAGGTTTGAGTCTGTCTCGACTCCTGCTGCTTTTGACGCCTCCTTGTCAGACTGACAACATGCTGCTCTATTACACACGTCTCGGGGGATCCGATCACAAGAGGTCAGCGCTAAATACAGGTGTAGACGGGGTCCAGAATGTTTTGTGATCCGATCACTGAAACCACAGTTGGAGGGATTCAGAAACATGTGACCGCATCGCATTTGTAGTGTAAATTAATCCATCCTCCCTAGACTGTGACATGGGGCTTGATTCTCAAATCAGTGGAGATACATTTGAGACGTGTGTAAATACCTGAAAACATTATATAAACATTAAAAAAAGTATATTTCGAGATGCATGTTAATACTGGCTATAAACAGGATCTGAGAGAGTTATAGAGACAATTTCTGCTCCAGCACTTTAGATATTCCACTTCTAGAGCTCTAGTAATACCTTCTTTGTTCTCTCTCACTTTCTCTCATGGTTTCTCAGGTTGCCGCCCTTTCCTTAAGATCTACCAGGCTATGCAGCCCGTCTACACATCTGGGATCTAGTAAGAAACACCCCATGTTTTCCTACATGCTATTGCTCATGATTCCCTGGCTTGTAGCCCAGCCTTCAAGACATCCAATCACAGGCGGGCCTCTGTGTTTGGGGGGTTTCTGAATCACACACCCTCAGAGGAGCCCACATGTGCTTTTCCCATACATCACTGAACTCGGCCTCTGTAGCTTCCTGCACGCTCTTGTGTTGTTATCAGAAGGGATGACCCTTTCTGTTAAATGCAAATAGAAAGATGTGTTTGGCAGCCATGCATTGAGAAGTTTAGGCACATGTTTGTTTGGGGGGTTTTGTAGTTAATGGTTATGTGTCTGACTGATGTTTGCAGTAACGTCCAAGGAGACAGTCAGACCAGTATCTGCATCACCATTGAACCCGGCCTGCTTCTGAAAGGAGACATTCTGGTAAGTCACCTTTCAAAACACAACAAAACAAAACACAACAAAACAAAGCACAATGAAGCCAATCAGAAACGTTTTGTCAGAATTCACTCACTGTTGAAAGCGCCGCAGTTTTTAAGTGCAGCTTTGCACGCTCGTGAATCATCTCATGACTAAAGGCCCTTTCACATGGTACGCGGCAGTCGCAAGTGTCTAGTTCATTCTCAATGGGAGACATGCGGAAAGTGGCAAAACGCGGGCGGTTTCGCTGGTGGTGCGGAGGCGGAGCACAAGCTGTTCTCCTGCACCCAAAATCCTGCCACTTCCACGGGCAACGGCGCTTTGCGGCAGGCGCCGCCAAAGATAAAAATATTTTATGTAAAATATGTTGGTTTAATTCTGGAACCGGTCCTGGCCAAACCTCCACAGACAGTGCGCGTCCCGAGCGAGATCTAATTCACGGACCAAAAATGTGTGTAAACTTTATTGAGATCGGGACATTTACATTTACATTTTACATTTAGTCATTTTGCAGACGCTTTTATCCAAAGCGATTACAATTGGGGAATACATAAAACAATTCTTCTTAAAGAGGCAAACAGACACAGGAAGTGCTTGAAATTGTTTTAGGCATTGTTCAAATAAGTACAAGCTAGAAAGGGAAGGAATAAATAAAGACACTTTTTTTTTTAAGATTAAGTCAAATAGCGTTTAAAGAGATGAGTTTTCAGCTGTCGCTTGAAAATTGTCAGGGATTCCAGATAGGGGTGGGAAGATCATTCCACCAGCCATGAACGGTGAACGAGAATGTTCTGAAAGTAATTTTGAGCCTCTCTGTGATGGTACCACGAGGCGTTGCTCACTAGCGGATCTCAGACTTCTGGAGGGGATGTAGATTTATAGTAGTGAGTGAACGTAGGCAGGCGCTGAGCCTGTGGCTTTTCTATATGCAAGCATCAATGTCTTGAACTTGCTTGATGGAAGTCCAGCCAGAAGAGCATTGCAGTAGTCCAGCCTAGAGATGACAAGGACCTGGACAAGAAGTTGTGCAGCATGCTCCGTTAGAAAGGGCCTGATCTTTCTGATGTTGTGCAATGCAATGTGGTCTTTGACGGTCAGCTGGTCATCAAAGGTTACACCAAGATTTCTGACTGAAGTCGATGGTGTAATTGTAGAAGAACCTACCTGGATGGTGAAATCATGCTGTAGAGTTGGAGTGGCAGGGGAGACAAGAAGCTCAGTCTTTGCCAGGTTGAGCTGTAGGTGATGTTCTTTCATCCATACCAAGATGTCCGCCAGGCAGCCTGAGATCCGTGCAGCTACCGTTGGATCATCTGGTTGAAATAAGAGATAGAGCTGTGTGTCATCAGCATAGCAATGGTAGGAGAAGCTATGTGCCTGTATGATGGGACTTAGTGATGTAGGGTATATGGAGAAGAGGAGGGGTCCAAGAACTGATCCCTGAGGAACCCCAGTGACCAGTTGATGAGCTTTGGAGACCGCCCCTCCCCAGGCTACCCTGAAAGACCTACCAGTGAGATAGGATTCAAACCAGCGAAGTGGAATCCTTGTGATGCCCAGTGATGAGAGTGCAGACAGGAGGATCTGGTGATTGAGAGTGTCAAAAGATCCAGCAGAATAAGAACTGATGATTTGGAATAAGCTTTTGCCATTCGCAAGGCTTC
>NW_015506770.1:181816-245228 GCF_001515645.1 Sinocyclocheilus grahami
AGCCTGCTTGAATGCAGTGGGGAAAGTGCCTGTGAGGAGAGATGTGTTGATGATATGTGTGAGTGGTGGTAAAGGTGTAGGAGAGATTGCTTGGAGAAGGTGTGAGGGGATTGGGTCCAAAGGGCATGTTGTAGGATGGCTGGAGAGGAGAAGTTTTGATACTTCTGCCTCAGTGAGGGGACAGAAGGAGAAGATGGGAGTTTTAGTAGTGGGTGTGGTTGATTTGAAGTCCTGTGTGTGGGGGGCTGAGAATTGACTACTGATTGTTCTGGTTTTGTCTGTGAAGAATGTGGCAAAATCATCAGCTGTGATAGAAGTGGTGGGAGGTGGGGGAGGGGGACAGAGGAGAGAATTGACAGTTTTGAAGAGATTACGTGTGTCTGGAGCGCTGTTGATCTTGTTGTGGAAGTATGAAGATTTGGCAGTATGGACTTCAGCAGAGAAAGATGAAAGCAAAGACTGATACATACTCAGGGACATATCAACCCGTAATTTCATTTCATTTCCAGTAACGGACAGTAGAAAGTTCAGCAATTAATGGTATGCGATTTATGACAGAATATAGTCCCGCTACTTATTTTTTTCCTTTGGTAACAATGATTCAAAAAGGAAACATTTCAAGTGACATGGGAAAAAGACAGAAAACTTCAGTGAACATCAGAAAAGCAGCGTGCACATTTCTGGTTAAAAATGAAAGGCCATCAACTGACAAACAGGAAGCATCGCCATTCAAGTCAACAGAAAGAGTCAAATCAAGTCCACAGTTTACTAAACGGTGGCCACAGTTTACTAAGTTATTCTTGACTGTGTTGGATTGACTGCTTTGGTGCGTCAAAAAATATATTTTTTTTCCTTGCCCCCCCCCCATGTAACCATTATTTGTTACAATAATGAAAATCATCATTAATGTGAATAATAGAAATCCCCACAAAAATTCAAAAGTAAAACAATTTGGAAAATTGCTTAATTGTTGTGAAATTGTCACATTGAAACTGAAGGAAAGCAGCTTGGCACAAGTTCTTCCTCCATTTATAGGCATTTCTCAGCGCAACACACCAATAATAAAGCAGGCTGTCTAGAGGGACATCCATCAGACGTTCATTCCTGATGAGAGCCATTTTTCTCTGCATGGATTTATTTACATTTTACTTCAGAAAGCTTTTTGGAAGAGAAAGCCAAAAAGAGCAGAGTGCTTTATCATCTGCCATAATGCTGCGCTTGTAGAGGGGCTCTTTCTCTGATGGGCTCGATTTCAGAAGTCCTTAGTAAGCAAAATCAATCAGAGCTGATCTATAGAGGACTCTAACCCGAATACAAACCACAAAATATTATTGCACTTCGGCCAAAGCATTTTGTAGATCAATATACGGTTAACACTAAAAAAGCTTCGCAAAGGGGTCCAAAAGTTTGAGATAACAACTGAAAATGCTTCTATTTTGCATTTATTTTCATTAAAAATTCAATTACAAGTATAATTTGGGCGAAAAAGGTTTGGAATTAAATTAGAATTTTAAAATTAACATGAATTTCTCAATATGTGGCACTCTATGCATTCCCTTTGTTTAATCTCCGTCATTATTTTATTGCATTTTATTTTATAGTCTTAGATAAATGCTTGGTTTTTATAAGCTTCATTTTGTTAATTGTAACTTGCTGAGATACGTTTTTCCGAGGCGGACTCCCCCATGTGTGCGGCTGAGCCTCTGCTGCATTTTGGGAAAACCGCAGGATGCTCTGCCAGTCCCCATCTTGCTCAATTCAGTCATGTTTGTTTTGTTTCACTCTCTGAACTTGAAAGCTGTAAATTTTATGTCCATCTGCCCCAAGTTAAGCAGGTTAATTATAGTTATTTTGGGCAAAAGAAAGAGGGCTACAGTTTCCTCAGTGGCCAGTGAGGACATTTTTATGTCCTTGTCTGGGTTTTGGAGAGGTTCTGTTGTTTTACATACTTTCACTATACTGATATCTCTGGCTCTGCTGCACCATGGGAAGACGAGGCGACCAGCATCCAAAACCACTCAAACAATCTGTTCCAAGCTCATGAATAGAACTTTCTGTGCTGAATGTGCGTGTGTTGATGCGAGATTACATTTGAAGGATTTGCCTTGCTCTTAAAGAAATGTTCTGGGTTCAATACAAGTTAAGATCTACTGACAGAAAGTCATTTCAACTCATCCCTCAGCTGAAAACAAAGAAGCAGAAATCGTGGTTACAAGTTTAAGTGAAGCAATCTCCACTCACAGGAATTACACTGGCAATGCAAACCAGAAATTCATCCTTTTAGAAAAGTAGTAAACAGTATTATTAACTTATAAATAACAAAAAAAAATCACTTGCACATTTCTGTTCGTAAATCTTTGAAAGTGTTGCTACATTTGTACGAAAGTTAGTGTATTTATTTATTTATTATTTATAAATAACACAACAAAACAAATCTGTTTTCTGTTTGTTTATTTATTTATTTATAACCATTATTTGTTAATAATAATAAATTATTTGATTATTATTATTGTTTTTGTTATTTAATTGTTTAATAAATATGTATATATGTATTTGATTGATTTATAACTATTATTTGTTAATAATAATAATCATTTATTAATTTGCAAATGTCAAAATTATTTTTTAGTGGTAATCAACATTATTATTAATCAAACTTAACTTGTGTTTAACCTGAACATTTATGGTTGTTTATAACTGTAATGCTTCAAGTGTTTGCTTGTATGACCTTGTTCTGCCTGGCTGAAATCCAGCATATTTTCGGTTCGTAATAGTGCATGATTTCTTTTACCATTTCAGGTCTGTGTGTGTTTCACCTGTTGCTGTAATGTGGTTTCTCATGTCCTCCACAGCTCAAGTGTTATCACAAACGCTTCCGCAGCCCGTCCCGTGATGTCATCTTCAGAGTGCAGTTTCACACCTGTGCTGTTCATGATCTGGGCATCATCTTCGGCAAAGATGAGCTTGATGAAACATTTAAAGGTATGCTGGATTTGCCTTGTATAGTCATACTTTTGGCTATGCTGTGACATCTCAGACTATGTTTGGTTGGTTTCATGTTTTCTTTTGTTTGAATTAAATCAGCTGTATTGGTGACACTGGCTTGATCAGTCCATTTCTTTTTTCAGATGACAGATTTCCTGAATACGGAAAAGTGGAATTTGTCTTTTCTTTCGGCCCAGAAAAAATCCAAGGTAAGAACTCTATTTATCGTCATTCATGTTCAGCTATTAAATAAATCACAGAAATATTGGGAAATAGGACGTAAACTGAGCCTAGCAGCTTCTGAGTCTGGATGCTCTGTCATAGGAACGGACCACCTTGAGAACGGGCCCAGTGTTTCTGTGGACTACAATACCCAAGATCCTCTGATTCGCTGGGATTCTTACGAGAACTTCAACGAGCGCTGTGAAGATTCAGTGGAGGGTGAGTGAAGCTGTAGTCTCATTATCAACAAATGACTGGAAATTATTAGACTTTCCCAAAAGTTTTAAAACAGTTCTATTTTCGCTTCAGACAACTACAAAAATACTAGTTTCACATTTCTGCTTGTAAATCCTCTACATTTTATTTTATTTTATTTGTTTCAATTGTAAGTTACTTAAAACAGTATGTATGTATGTAGGTATGTATTTATTTTAATTAAGATATTTTACATAGATACATAAATTATTTATTTGAATATTTATTTATTACAAATTAATACATTATTTAAAAAAAATTATTTGCAGTATTTATTCATTTATTTATTAGAAATCATTTTTACTATTTATTTACACAAGTCTTTTTTAAATCAGCATTATTTGGATGCTTCCTTAAAGGGGTCCTATTATGCTTTTTCACTTTTTCAACTTCAATTACTGTCTGTAATGTTGCTGTTTGAGCATAAAAAAGTTCTGCAAAGTTACAAAGCTCAAAGTCCACTTCAAAAGAAGATATTTTATTTAACAGAAATCACTTTTCAAAAACTACAATGAACGACTCGTTTGGACTGCAACGCATATTTTCCGGGATTTGTGATATCACAAAAAACATCTGCCTGTATAGTCTGTAGACATCAAGGCAGCTCACTAGCTTCGATTATTCTTTTATTAACTAATGATGGCCACTCAGAGTTCACATACTGTAGAGTTTGTGTTCGGGTCATCCGTCGGTCCGACATCAAATCATCAGCATTCATTGGAATTTTGTGACAGAGCTGTTTGTGTACACGTCTCTGATAATCAGTGCGTGCGACAGAGACTGATTTAATCAGATGAGTTTGTAGTGCTGATCACAGAGGTCGAGTCAAGTTAACACACACACACACACACCGCCGTGTCACTGGAATTGTCCTCACAACCTTGTGGTCTAAGCTGCGAGCCTCCTTATTTTAAGTTGTGGTGTGCTTCTGGTCCTCAGACATGTGATTTGTTGTCCTTTTTTGAGACATCTTCATTTGGTGGGTCAGCTCTCTGGAGAGAGAATGTCAGAGCGAGGAATGCAAGGAGGATATGTATGCAATTCTGTCGAGGTTTGGAAGTACAGTATATGTTTTAGTTTATATACCTTTTTACCTTTTTGTGCAAGATTCAGTCGCTCGGAGAATATACTAGTCATTTGTAATGTCTGAAGAAATTGCACTCAGTACTGCAATTTTATTCACTGATTCATATAAAAGTTATACAAATTTGAAAAAAATTGGTGCTAACTTATTATTAATGGTTCTTATTATTATTATCAATCTTGGAAACAGTTTTTGCTATTTAACATTTGTGTGGAGACAAGCAAAATAAAACAAAACAAGCCTCTCTATAATTTTTTTAATGAAATATAATTGCCCTTGCACTCACTTTAATCAATTTAATGTGTCCTTGCTGAATAAAAGTATTCATTTCTTTTTCTTTCTTTCCCCAAACCTTTGAATGGTTGTGTATCATGGTTTCCACAAAAATATTAAGCAGCACAACTGTTTTTAACACTGATAATAATAGGAAATGTTTCTTGAGCAGCAACTCAGCATATTAGAATGATTTCTGAAGGATCATGTGACACTGAAGACTGAAGTAATGATGCTGAAAATTCAGCTTTGCATCACAGGAATAAATCACATTTAAAATATATTTAATTAGAAAATAGTTATTTTAAATTGTAATAATATTTCACAATATTACTGTTTTCACTGTATTTTGATCAAATGACATCAAAAACATGAAAAAAAATCTTACTGACCCTAAATTGTATATTAACGTCACATACATTTCATCTGAAAATCTGATCATGTATTATTATTATTTATTTAAGAAATCATGTTCAGTGCTGCAGTGGTTACATATAGTATGCTTGGAGAGCAGTATAATCTGTTCACCAGCACCAGTAAATCAGACCACAAATGGCGATTTTAATCAGATTTTGTCATTGTTTTGTGTGTGGTATGCATCAGAAATGACTGTGGGCAGTCTGGAGGTGGTCTGCAGGCTGGCACGATCCCAATACTGAATAGAAAACATCCCACAGAGCCCAGTTTCCCTGTGGTCATTTGACCACAGTCACTCCACACCACCCTGCGTCACAAGACTCCCTTTCCCTCGTCTGTTTCCAGTGGCATTTGGTGAAATATTCCAGGCATTGGCTGAGAATTGTGCAATTCATTCTGTGAGGAGACAGTCAGACCAATCCTGTCCAGTCACAATGTCCAAAACGGCTACAACTATAAATTATTTTGTCTTAGAAAACACCCATGTATTTATGTTATCTGTTCGACAAGAGTATGTTTTGATTACTGCAATCCAAAAAATACTTTAAAAACAGTCGAGAGCGTATCGTTGTGTTATTTTTTAATATCCCTGGGGTCTAATTTTAGGAGCTCCAATCAGTTTAGCACACATTTAAATTCTACTCTGTTCTCCATTGAAGCCATTTGAGATGACAGGCTATAAAGGCTATAAAGACTACCACCCTCTGCCTTAAATAGGGCAGGCAGAAATCGGAGGCTCTTGGCTGCCACCTTTAAGAGGGGTGTAAACTAATCCAAATCTCTGGTCAAGAGGCGAGACCCCAAAACCCCTCTAACTGCCCCTGGCATCACCTGGCAGCATGTTATACCCCTTTATGAGATGCCTACATAAACATAGCATTCAAAGGTGTGGGGTCAGTAAGATTTTTTATGTTTTTGAAATAAGTCTTTTATGCTCACAGAGGCTGCATTTATTTGATAAAAAATATGGTAAAAACAGTAATATTGTGAAATATTATTACAATTTAAAATAACAGTTTTCTATTTGAATATGTTTTAAAGTGTAATTTCCTGTGATGCAAAGCTGAATTTTCAGCAGCATGACTCCGGTCTTCAGTGTCTTTCAGAAATCATTCTAATATGCTGATTTGCCGCTCAGGAAGCTTGTTTTTTCAGGATTCTTTGATGAATGAGAACAGTATTTATTTGAATAGAAGTATTTTGTTACATTTTAAATGTCTTTACTTTTGCTCAAGTATTAATTTCTTTTAAAAAAAGTAAAAAAAAAAAAAAACAGTATTTACATTCTATAACAATATTTATATATACATTTGCCATGATATGAATTACGTCGCATCCTGATGTAAAGTTTTGATCATACGGCCCACCTCTGCACATTGAACAGAGTCTGTCTTTAGTCAATAGGACTGCTGAATGGAAAGGGCACATTTGCAAATGAATTTAGATGCCTATCATATAGTCAAACATCTCCATTGAGAGACTGTGGCCAGAGGACCGACTCCAGAGACATGATAAGCAGCCAGACATTATGCCTTTGTGCTGGAGCTCATGTGTCCCGTCTGCTGAGACAGAAGGACCGGCTGACATTGTCGGAGGAGAAAATGACTGATAAACCAAGAACAGTGAACTTACATAATCATTAATGCCATCCTTGCTTCATTGACTCTATGAGAACAGTATTTATTTGAATAGAAGTATTTTGTTACATTTTAAATGTCTTTACTTTTGCTCAAGTATTAATTTCTTTTAAAAAAAGTAAAAAAAAAAAAAACAGTATTTACATTCTATAACAATATTTATATATACATTTGCCATGATATGAATTACGTCGCATCCTGATATAAAGTTTTGATCATACGGCCCACCTCTGCACACTGAACAGAGTCTGTCTTTAGTCAATAGGACTGCTGAATGGAAAGGGCACATTTGCAAATGAATTTAGATCATATAGTCAAACATCTCCATTGAGAGACTGTGGCCAGAGGACCGACTCCAGAGACATGATAAGCAGCCAGACATTATGCCTTTGTGCTGGAGCTCATGTGTCCCGTCTGCTGAGACAGAAGGACCGGCTGACATTGTCGGAGGAGAAAATGACTGATAAACCAAGAACAGTGAACTTACATAATCATTAATGCCATCCTTGCTTCATTGACTCTTTGCTTGATTATAGGCAGCTAAAGTATTTTAAAAACTAGACAGTGGAAATTGTATTAAAAGTTGTCGTTATTTTCTTTCTATATCCCTAATTTTTTCTCTTCTTGTGTCTTCTTGCATGATATTCATGCTGCTTGTTTCAGTACATTGAAAGAAGAGGTTATCAATTAGCTTGAATAAACAAATGAACGAACGTTCATTCATATGACAAGACATTAAATGTGAATAGACTAAAATAATAGATATCACCATACTTTCCCATTTGATTAATCACAGTAAATTAAGACAAATATTTTGTATTACAAGAAGATGGATGCAAATGGATGCAAATTAGCGCATATTTAATTAGGCACTGTATAATTTGCATGTTTAAACATTCAATTTGAGAATAGAGAATGGATCAGTAATTGATGTCTTATCTGCTTCGTGTCTTGACCACAGATAGCACTTCACTGTTTAACTGGAGCTGCTGGCAAGGTTAGAGCAAAACAAGGCCAATCTTTGCTGGTCCACTGATATTGTACACCTCAGAAACCACAGATACTACACTTCCCTGCCTCAACACTGGGCTGGAAGCCATCAAAATAGCTTTCCATGTCTTGCTTTCAAAGCCAAGTTTGCTGTCATGAACATTTAGAATAATACGCATTGTTTGGTTTATCTTCTGAAATAATAGATATCACCATACTTTCCCATTTGATTAATCACAGTAAATTAAGACAAATATTTTGTATTACAAGAAGATGGATGCAAATTAGCGCATATTTAATTAGGCACTGTATTATATTAAACATTCAATTTGAGAATAGAGAATGGATCAGTAATTGATGTCTTATCTGCTTCGTGTCTTGACCACAGATAGCACTTCACTGTTTAACTGGAGCTGCTGGCAAGGTTAGAGCAAAACAAGGCCAATCTTTGCTGGTCCACTGATATTTGTACACCTCAGAAACCACAGATACTACACTTCCCTGCCTCAACACTGGGCTGGAAGCCATCAAAATAGCTTTCCATGTCTTGCTTTCAAAGCCAAGTTTGCTGTCATGAACATTTAGAATAATACGCATTGTTTGGTTTATCTTCTGTAAGTCCATACAAATTTTATTTTGATAATGTGATGTTTCTGAGTGAAATGGAAAGTTTGAAAGGGATTGCAAAAAGTGAGCAATGATATTTTTGGAATATTATTTTATCTTCTCACATAGCAGAATTTTATTTTTGGCAGGTCAATATTAATTGAGTTTTTGAGTAAAGTTGGTAAAGTTTTTGATAACGTTTATATATATATATATATACATACATCTACATACATACATACAAACTATATATATATATATATATTATGCAAAATAAAGACAGAATATATACATTTTAACCTAAAATCTTAATGTTGATCAACAAAAACTCCATGATTTTTAAAACAACATTAATATTTTGGGCTAAAATTTATATTAATTTAATCTATAAATTATAATATCCATTCGAAAGTTTGGGGATAGCAAGATTTTTCCATTTTTTTTAAAGAAATCTCGAATGCTCACCATGGCTGCATTTATTTGATCAAAATACAGTAAAAACAGTAATATTGTAAAATTTTAGTACAGGTTAAAATAAGTAAATGTATTGGAATATATATAAAAATATATATTTATTTAATTAATTATATATTTTTGCAGCGATGTTAAAGCCGCATTTTTAGGATTTTTTTTTCTGGATTTTTTTGATGAATAGAAAGTTAAAAAGAGCAGCATTTATTTAAAATAGAAACGTTTTGTAACATTATAAACGTCTTTACTGTCACTTTTGATCAATTTAATGCATCCTTGCTGAACAAAAGTATTTCTTCTATTAAAAAAAAAAATCATACGGACTCCTAACGGTAATGTTTATTTTAATTTGTATGTAAAATTCATATACATTTTAACCTAAACTCTTGATGTCGATTACAAAGCCCATTGAGTCCATGAAGACGTTTGAATTGACATAGAATTGCAACATTCAGTAACCATCCAAACACAGTGCCAAGTCAACATTAAACAAGTGAAAGGTGAGGACAGGCGTCATGACTGTAAAAACAATCCCGCTGTCCGTCAGTGTCTTTGCGGTGGCTCTGAATCTTGGGGTTCAGCTTGAGGAGTCTGTAGACAGAGCCGAGGCCTTGTTTACATGGCCTCCCCATATTTGGCCGGGGCACTGCCCACAACATTTTTGGGATGGTTGGGTAAGAAAAGTGTGACGACGGGGAGATGGGATTGGAGAGGCGCTGACAGAGATGGTGTGTCAACTCCTCCAGCCTGGATACCAAAAAAGCCTTTTTGTTATCAGTCGAGGGAGAGTGACAGAGAGAAGAGTCTCTGTTCACTGCACACACACACACACACATGGATCAGACTGGATCGTAATTGTTACTGTCTTTTTTTGGACCGTAAAAGCCCATCTGCTCTGAGGTAAAGTTGTGTGAATGATTGTCACAGCTCATGGTCAGCGACTTGTTGTGTCAACCACAAAAACGGCTGTACACTCTGGTTTGCTGGATGTTTATGAGTGATTCTCTGACTCTGGTAACTTCTCTGGACTCTGGTAATGATGTTTGTAAAGAAAACAAAATTACTTTAAAACTAGAATTGTTGTTTTTTGTGTTTAAATGATAGATTGTAATAGCTTGAAACTTTTATTTTAATGAATTAATGTCTTTTGTCCACCCATTTACTGTAGTGTTGAAAAGTCAGATATTCTGTTCTGTATATTTATTTGTCTCCCAACCAGCGTGAATGTTTGAAAATCAGAAATATCACTTTTTACATAATGACATATTATTTGGTGTCGTCATCATTTTGCTGTTATTTGAGAATATTTGATACATTTCTTTCATTTAATTTTTTTTATTTCATTTTTATCGTATTTAGTTTTATCTATTTATTGGTTTTTATCATATTTTAATTTATTTGAAATATAGTTCAAATATTTTATTTATTGGATTTTATTGTTATTGTTTTCATAGAAATAAAAAATATAATACAATAAAATCAATTATTTTATAACTAGAACAAAATGAAATATCATCAAAAAATTACTTTTTATTTATTTTTTATTTTTATAAAATCTGTTAATTTGACTGCTTGCTAACTTCGTCATCACACACGCACGCACGCACACACATATCAAACCTCCGCACCAGTGCACATCCACTTCACAGTAAAACTTTTTCACTTTGATGCCCGGTTCAGACTACACGATTTTAGGCCGATTTTGCCATGATTTGCTTGACGTAGAGTGTCGTGGGGATTCCTAAACGACAATGGGCGTCGGGACGCAAGATTCCATAGTTTCAGCACGTGTAGTGTGTCATAGTGGACAACAACTGATTCCGCACCTGCGATGCTTCACAACATGACGACAGAAAGACTTGCATGTTTAATTTTTTTTCCGTCGTCCACGACGAGTTCTGTCACATTGGTCACGTTGACCAATAGCAGCACAGAAGCTCTTTCATGCACAGGTTTCAAATATGGCAAAACGAAAGAGCGATGATGGTGCTGCTAGGTGGAATTATGAGATGGACGAAAGGTTCGTGAAGCAGTTGCAACAGTACTCCTGCCTGTATGATGTGTCATCGAGGGACTACCACGACAGAACAAAGAAAGAAAAATGCTGGCGAGCTATAGCGGAAGCGCTTCAGCAATGTTTACACTCTTGTTTTTGGAAGTCAGTTGCTAGTTCCGCCTTCTCGATGACAAGACGACACGCGATGAATGGTCGGGAAGCAACGTGTAGTATGACATGTTTCTTGTCCACGACACGACAAGATTTTAGGAGTCAAAATCATGTAATCTGACACAGTGACTATCGTGACTGACACAGATATTGTGTAGTCTGAACCCGGCATAAGGTTGATCAAGGCCACGGTGAAGTCTTTATTTTAAATGTGACACATTCTTTAATATACATGGGACATAGTTGAAGAAGTTTTAATTTTCAAGGTTTAAAGTCAAAATATTTCAGTCAAAAATACAGATAATTGACGAATCATGGGCCAAAAGTGAAGCATAATATGAAGTTTTCCAAGGCTGCTTAACTTCCAACACTTTAAATGTGTTTTCAAGGCTCGGAGTGCTGATATACTTAGTTTGAATTAATGGGAGCTCAACAGATTTTGATTGTGCCTTCAGAAAAATTGCAGTGTTTTGTATAAATCTCACTGGCTGCATTTAATTTCACCAACTCAGACTTGTATTAAGACTTGTATTTTTTCCCCAAGGTTTTGCAGGCACAGCTTATTTCCTTATTATGAGTCTAAGTGCGGTTAGCACATATTTAAGCTAAGCTCTTAAACAGAGCATCGACTATGGTTTCATCACAGTTGTTGTAGGATTGGTGTTTGAATTGTGTTTTGGAGTTCAGCTGTGCAAAGCTGAGCTTTATTATGGTCTATTTGGGTGGCTGGCAGTCTAACTGTTATGTAATAAACGTGTCTACACATCAAGCTGGCTTCAATTAAAGCTTCTTGCAAAAGGGCGGCTGGGCCTCTCCATCTCGAGTGTTGTTCAATTTTGTGGCTAGAAACCAGTAGCTTTGCCGACAAAATGAGAGAGTTAACCCTTTCAGCAGGCTGTAGTTTAATTCTCAGCAGTGGCGTTCACAGCACTGTCGTCAACAATGCTAGGGTTTTACGGTCACCATCTGTTAACACATGACACCAGCGGTGCACTTTTCGTGTTTCCCCTCTGATGGATTTAACTACCTGAGGCTGTTTGTTCGCGTGTGTGGTCTTCCGGATGTTTTTGCCGTGTTGTTTTGACACAGTGGCAAAAGCTAAGGCTCATGCACAGATAAGTTGGATTTGGAAATGATATGGAAATGTCCATTGCAGATGATTTCTGATCTCATTCGGAGTTATAATTCTGAGAATATTGTAATATATACTTCCCAGAAATTCTCAGTAGTGAGTTACTTTGAATTGTATTGTAATATGTACTGTACTGTAATATGATATTTGAATCATAATAAATTATAGACATGTGCAAATACTATATAATTTATTAATATAAATCTGTTATGTCTCATTAAAAAAAAAAAAAAAAAAAAAAAAAAAAATATATATATATATATATATATACACACACGCACACACACACACACACATATATATATATATATATATATATATATATATACATATACATATATACATACATACATACATATGTATGTGTGTGTTCATGGCACAATTTTTGTCCCTTGCGTTATGGTAGTGAAAAATGCATTAGCTGCTTGCTTGTCTTGAAAATATGTTACAGTTCAGAAAAATAGGTTTAATTTTCTTTAAGCAAAATATAATTTCTTTCTTTATTTTTTTGAGAAGTGTAATATGACCTGACCATGTTCTTGACAGCATTTACCTAAACACAAAAGATACACATCTGTGCTGCATCCTATTTACATCCAAACCTTGAGGTACATCTAGTGTCATGAAATGTGTGCGTGTTTCATCACAGATCTCTGCTTCATGCTTACAGCATGTGTCCTTATCATGTAAACAGGCTTTAGATTTGTCCCTCTGTATCTCAGGGATTAGACTGTTTTGATTCCAAACTCATTGTGTAATATAGCAAATGTCAGACCTTATGAAAGGCCTGTGTGCACTTCATGCTGAGAATGTTCCTGAATCGCTCCAGCAGTTTGACGAACACAGAGACTCGGTTGTTCAGCGTGTGTCTGCTGTAGGCTGTTTTGTCAGGCTGTGTCCAGGGCCTTCAGGAGGATTCATATTTAGCCAATCATAACATTTCTCCCTTGACCTTTGCCTTCAAACCCACGACATGCCCACAGCTGCTGTCCAGACCCTTCTCACTGGATCTGTGTTTGTCTTTAGATTTAACTACCGTGCAGTGGAGAAACACTCTCTCGTGAAGTGAGGGGGCCGATCAAAACTCCACCTCCTCTCTCCTCCACTTTACAAGACAAGATTGTTCTGTTTCTCCTGCATTCCAGAGGCCTATGCACATAGCTCAGCACGGGTCAGATATTCCCTCTAAATAGCTCACACTGACCTGTGACAGATGGCGGTGATGATATTTATGAGACAGAGTCCAGTTATGTCCGCCCATATCCCATTAACGCTGATTGAGAAACCTTTTGGGGTTTCCTCACACAGTCACTGGTTTGTTAGATACCTGGTCAGGGATCTATATGTACATTTTAATAGAATCATGTTTCCATAAGGAAGAAATTACTATGTAAGCTGCCTATATAATTCTTATGAATTAACTGGGTAAAATGGCATTCAGATATGCTGCTTTTTGCCTGAATGGTGTTAAAAATGGCATGAATTGAAAACCTTATATATTTTCTAACTGCATTTTATTGATTTTATTGTGAATGATTCATCCATGCACATTTAATAAAAAAAAAATGAAAATGCAAAAATATGCAACTACAAATGCATAAATAATCCATATGAATGTGCATTGCTTTGGATTGTGAGCTACCAGAGGTTTCAATTGAAGACAGATTTTGTGATTGCAATGGAAGTATCTAGTTTTGCCTAGCATTTTGAGAGGTTGTTGCTTAAAAAAGTACTCAATGAGGACACGATCCCTGGTTTAATATCAAAATTTTTAGATTTTGGGATGAAATATGACCCAAGCATGTTCTCTTGGCTGGTTTTTGTGATATTTACCCTGATACTTTGGATAACTAGCAACAAGTTGTGTTCTCTTGTGTTCTGGTTTGTTCTGTTTTAAATGCAGTTGTAGTTTTATGTAGCAGCGCTATAAATTATCTTTAAACCCTTAATGAATTGTGTCATCAATTGATGTAGGGATGGATATTTTCTCTAGCCACAGGTTTTATGAGTTAACTAAAGATACAGTGAAAATATAGCCAATTCTACATGTGATATGCTCATAGAAACAAGGCTACATGTAAGCGGAACCACAACATGCAGTTTCCTTTAGATTTTTAAAGCGCCTAATTTAGTTTTGATTCAGTAATTCATTGTTTTGGTTCTCCAGAGCTCTCTGAGGACTAATGATGAAGTGTGTGATGAGGAGCTGGTGTGTGCGGTCTGTGTGCATAAGTGTGTGGAGCGAACAGCCCGGGCCAATTCCCAACCACAGTCAGCCGCTACATGCCTATCAATGAGCCGCCCTCATTCCGCCACACTGTTCCCTTTGCTTTGAGCAGGGCATGATTGCTTTTCCTTAAAGGCAACATAAGCCCCAATGAAATGTTACCCATGAATGGCTTCGCGCTGGAGTCACGTGGAAAGCTGCGTGCATTTAGATTATTGTCCGGCTTTAGCACATAAAATTATAAGTAGTGTATTTCTCCGATTGGGATCCAGCAGGTGTGCACATCTAAAACATGGGGAAGAAATTCCAAAATATCATCCTGGATCAGTATTTTCCTAACAGCATTTGTTCTGCATCCAATTCTGATTTGATTTTGAAATTCAGTTTTAGGACTGACTCTCAAGTAGCAAAAATTGTTAATTCCCAACCACAGTCAGCCGCTACATGCCTATCAATGAGCCGCCCTCATTCCGCCACACTGTTCCCTTTGCTTTGAGCAGGGCGTGATTGCTTTTCCTTAAAGGCAACATAAGCCCCAATGAAATGTTACCCATGAATGGCTTCGCGCTGGAGTCACGTGGAAAGCTGCGTGCATTTAGATTATTGTCTGGCTTTAGCACAGAAAATTATAAGCAGTGTATTTCTCCGATTGGGATCCAGCAGGTGTGCACATCTAAAACATGGGGAAGAAATTCCAAAATATCATCCTGGATCAGTATTTTCCTAACAGCATTTGTTCTGCATCCAATTCTGATTTGATTTTGAAATTCAGTTTTAGGACTGACTCTCAAGTAGCAAAAATTGTTTCCATTTGTTGAGACCGTTTAGTCAATATCAGTACATCCAAACTGCAGTAATGACGTAGGCGATAAAAATGTACCTTTAATAATCTCTAAAATCTGATTTCAGACCACAGATGGATATGGTTTAGAACAGGATTGTAAAACTGTCAAATTTCGTGTGGCTTTTTGGTGTTTAGATTACAAACAACTAAAATGATTTGAATCAGATATGCTAAAAATCATTGATTTTTACTGCATGCCTGAAAAAAGATATGATCTTATATTATTTTGAGGTGGTAACTGCTTGTGGGAATTTAGTAGGAGTGGATGTGGTGAGGTTCTGTTATTTTTTTCTTTTCTCTGTGCTTTAATCACACAAGGCTTTCTCAACTCTTTCATCTCTGCCTTATATAAGAGGCCCATCAAAAGCATATTTAATGCATATTTAATGTCCTGCACTTACCTTATACAGGCTCCATGACCAGAGGGCTGTTGTGATGAGCGCCTGTGAAGTCAAACACAGCACTTTGTCTTCTTCTCAAGTGCTTACACAGTGTTTTCTCAGCAACCCTTGACCAGAGTTACAATGACCGTACATTTTATTAAAACTTCAATCACATTAATATTGCTTTAATGGCATGGTATGAAATCCTTTTGTAGCATTTTATATATATTTTTTATAAATAAAAATCAGCTATTACTCCAGTCTTCAGTGTCACATGATCCTTCAGAAATCATTCTAATGTGCTGATTTATTTGAATCAGATATGCTAAAAATCATTGATTTTTACTGCATGTCTGAAAAAAGATATGATCTTATATTATTTTGAGGTGGTAACTGCTTGTGGGAATTTAGTAGGAGTGGATGTGGTGAGGTTCTGTTATTTTTTTCTTTTCTCTGTGCTTTAATCACACAAGGCTTTCTCAACTCTTTCATCTCTGCCTTATATAAGAGGCCCATCAAAAGCATCTTTAATGCATATTTAATGTCCTGCACTTACCTTATACAGGCTCCATGACCAGAGGGCTGTTGTGATGAGCGCCTGTGAAGTCAAACACAGCACTTTGTCTTCTTCTCAAGTGCTTACACAGTGTTTTCTCAGCAACCCTTGACCAGAGTTACAATGACCGTACATTTTATTAAAACTTCAATCACATTAATATTGCTTTAATGGCATGGTATGAAATCCTTTTGTAGCATTTTATATATATTTTTTATAAATAAAAATCAGCTATTACTCCAGTCTTCAGTGTCACATGATCCTTCAGAAATCATTCTAATGTGCTGATTTGCTGCTCAAGAAACATTTCTTATTATTAATATCAATGTTGAAAACAGTTGTGCTGCTTAATAGTTTTGTGGAATCCTTCTTTTTTTCAGGATAAAATTTTATATACTGTATATGTGTGTAGGCACAAGAGGCCTTGCTGAATAAACATATGAATTTCTGTCAAAAATAAATGTATAAATAAATAAACAAACTGACCCCAAACTTTTGAATTATAAAGTATATTGTTAAAAAAAAATTATACTTTGAATAAATGCTGTTCTTTTTATCTTTTTATTCATCAAAGAATCCTGAAAAAAGTAGTACAGCTTTCAAAAAATAATAAGCAGCCCAACTGTTTCCAACATTGATTATAAATCAGCATATTAGAATGATGTCTGCAGGATCATGTGACACTGAAAACTGGAGTAATGATGCTGAAAATTCAGCTTTGCATCACAGGAATAAATTATATTTTAAATTATATTAAATTAGAAAAAAAAATATTTCAAATTGTAATAATATTCCACAATATAACTGTTTTTATTGAATTTTTGATCAAATAAATGCAGCCATGATGAGCATAAGTCTTTCTTTTAGTGATGAAGCACTTCTAGAACTTTAGATCGGGGAAAGAATACATTTAGGAGCAATTCAACATAACTGAGCAGAATTCAGGATAAAATTTTATATACTGTATATGTGTGTAGGCACAAGAGGCCTTGCTGAATAAACATATGAATTTCTGTCAAAAATAAATGTATAAATAAATAAACAAACTGACCCCAAACTTTTGAATTGTAAAGTATATTGTTACAAAAAAATTCTACTTTGAATAAATGCTGTACTTTTGATCTTTTTATTCATCAAAGAATCCTGAAAAAAGTAGTACAGCTTTCAAAAAATAATAAGCAGCCCAACTGTTTCCAACATTGATTATAAATCAGCATATTAGAATGATGTCTGAAGGATCATGTGGCACTGAAGACTGGAGTAATGATGCTGAAAACAATCCTACCCGGAAGCAGCTCTGAGAGGATGACGTATGAGATCAGCTTTGTGCATGCACCGCTCAGAAGTGACGAATGCGGAAGCGCAGGGGAGAGATCAAAACAAAACAACGGTCACTTATTAGAAGTACAAAACGGGGATTTGTAAAGAAGAATGTCAGAGGATTTCGATATAAGCCAAGAGGAGACTGGTTTTCCTTTGCTAAAGTAAGGAAACTTTGCTTCCTCTGCTCCTGTTAACAAACATTGGTTTTCACGAGACTCACCGGCGCATGCGCAACGCTGAACTCATACGTCATCCACCCGGAGCTGCTTCCATGTATAACTGTTGGCGCAAGCTACTTTAAAGTGATTATTACGTTTTGAATATGGATATTTTTCTTACTAAACCGCATCGATTTGCTACAGGAGGCCTTTGTTTACCCCTCGGAGCCGTGTGACACATTTTTTTTTATGGATGGGTGCTTTTTATTTAACTTCTTTTGGACTGATGCATGCAACACCCACTGAGTTGCATTAAACAGCTTGAAAGATCAAAGACAATTTTTTATATAACTCCGACTGGATTCGTCTGAAAGAAGAAAGTCATATAGACCTAGGATGACTTGAGGGTGAGTAATTTGTGGGCTAATTTTCATTTTTGGGTGAACTAACCCTTTAAGGTCTGTTGCTCAGTATGAAGGTTTTTGAGGTTTGATGACCTGTCTTTCACGTGCTTAAGCTATCACTGGTGAGCCCTAAGTGTTTACAGCACCTAAATCGTTTAAACATTTTGTGAAAAACAGCATGTAAAAGCAGATGAGATCAGATGAATTCGACAGCTGTGATCTAAACCACATTGGTTCGCAAGGCTATGATTCAGTTGTGGGAGTGTTTTGGCAGCAGGTGTTAAAGCGATGATCACATTGTATGTTTTGATTCATAGCAGCGGGTGTTTGTCATTACATGGATATCAGTTGTGTCACATTGTCAGGATTTCTGTTTGCTGACTGCTGGTCTGTTTCTGACCGACTTCCTGCAGACGCACCATGTCAAGTTTGTACAGTCCTTCCGTTAACTTTTTTTCTCTTTCCTCTTGGCTTAATCTCATTCCATATCATTGAAAGCTCAGACTATCACTCACAGAGTAGCAGCCAGAACTATGAATCATTTTTTTATCATTAAGCACATGTTTAGATAAAATATATAGAGAAATCATTCATGTAGACGATTAATGAACAGCTTGAACAAAATAAATAAATTAATTTTAAATAAAAAAATTAAAACAAATTCCCTTCCCCATGCTGGTGATTTAACATGTTCATCACACATTTTTCAAGGTACCTCTTAGCATTTCTGAAACTTTACCTGCCATTTAATTACTCCAAGTAAACAGTCCATGTTTTGCTACTTAAATCATGCATCACAGAAATTTTTTTTCCGCTTTTTCGGCTCGCCATGATGTCATGCATGTATAACAGTCATTTTATCTTATTTTATTTTATTTTATTTTATTCACTCAAGTCTTGTTACCTATTTATTTATTTATTTCTGTTCTGTGTTCTATGCCTTAAACAGGGATTAAAGTTCTCTGTCGCTACAACAGATTTCCTTTCATTGCAGCGAGTCTACGACAGATTTCCGTCAATTGGAAAAAATGAGGGGAAAAGAAACATTTAGCGCATTGTTGTTGTTGTTGTACCAAAAACCATCCCCGCCACGGCTGCAGCTTCTCACTGACAACATAACACCACTCGCATCATTCACAGTCGGGTTATTAGCAGAGAACACAGCAGGACTTGAATTTCGGCACGGGATTTCTGCTATTAATAATAATTCTACTCATTCCCGCAGGTTCCGCGCTTATAACGCTATGACGGAACGTATCATTTGCACGTGCTTTTGAGTCTTGAGAACTCTCTCATTTTCTGTGTGCCCACAGATCGCGATAAGGAGAGTGACAGCTTTTAATAATTATTGAAGGAGTTTGCAAAAGTCATACTGATTTAATACAACAGTTCAATAAACAAGTACTGCCTGATTTTGCTCTTTTATCAACTAAAATAGTTCAAAATATAGCAACCGCTCAGCCGCTGCGCATCTCTAAAAGCAAACACAGCGGTGTTTCATTCATGAATGAAAGTGTGTTTTTTTAAACGAATCTAGTGAGTCAGTGATTCATGATTACACATTCATAAAGACAGTCACTTGCTTCATTCCTGAATGAATCAGCCGTTGAAACGAATCAGTTGAATGAATGATTCAGTGATAAAATCAGTGACTTGCCTCCACCTGCTGGCGGTTTCAGTTTCATTTTTAGCGTATAATTTCAGTTATTTAAATCATTTAATATTTCTGTATTCAAAATTTTATATTTAAAACATTAAACTCCACATTAATTTATGAATTTAAATGCAATCGTGCCACCTCTTAGCCTCATTAAACGTCTGAAAATTTACCACTTTTGCGTTCTTCTGTACACCCTCTGTAGTACAAAAATTTTTTTTATTAATACTAATTTCATATGATTGGTAACTTATTTGTCTTATTCTACTTCTTATTATATTGTTTTAAATAGACATTTTTAAACGTTTATAAACATAAATGTCTGAATTTGAATTTGAAAATACTCCCTGTAAGTCACTTTAAGGAGTCACATGTCACCTCGTATTAGGAAGGCAAATTTTTTATCAGAATTTTTGATTATTGATCAGAAAGTGCTCCTTAATTTTTTTAATTAGGAGGACAAGCGCTCCTGATTACAAGAAGAAAAACACTGCAGGCACATTTTTTTATCAGAAGTTTTGATTATTGATCATAAGGTGCTCCTAAAATTTTTTAATTAGGAGGACAATTGCTCCTAAAAAGAAAAGTAAGCATAGAGCCATGTGTATCAGTATATTAGATCCGTGCATGAGGTCTTAAAGAGACAGCAGCCTAAAAAACCTGCTGCTGTCTTTCATTATACAGTGAAGACTATCCAGTGTTATTTTACAGTTGAGTAGATTATAGTTAGACCTAACTGAAAACATTTCTTGTTATTGTTTTTGTTTGTGCTATTGATTGTCGATAATTTATTTATTCTTATTTTATAATTTACTGTTTACTTGTCTTTTTTATTTAAAATAAATTCAATTCTGAGTGCACCTGATTCTTTAGTGGGGAGGGGAGGGGGCGTGGTCCATGAGAAATAGTCCTGCCACCACAGCTGGAAAAAAAATCCTAGGAAACACTGCATACATTTAATAAAAATTTGAAAAATGCATTCACAAAGGTAAAAAGAAAATGCCCCTGAAATCACTTTGAGTCAAATGTCAGCTCATATTAGGAAGGCTAATTCTTGATGATATTTTTTTATTATTGATTAGAAGGTGTTCCTAAATGTTTTAAGTTAGGATGGCAAGCGCTCCTAATTACAAGAAGAAAAAAACTGCTCTTAAATTGGGTGTGTGACGGGTATGGCTGTGGAATGGGGTTTGGCTGAGGAAAAATTTTCAGTAAAAACTTTTTTTTTGCTTTAATCCCTGCTTAAAGCAATTACATACAACACTGTTAACGCATCAATCATTCACTAACCAAACGCCCACATCTGTGAAGTAATGTGAAATCAGATAGGCCTACTGTTTTGCCTCCTGACTATTGGGAAACACTATAAAAACACATGCTCGCGCACACACACACACACACACACGCACACACACACATACTCAAAGTCACGATTTTAAAGGCTCTACATACATAGCACCTTTCTACAATCCACATCATACTGTTGCACAGTTGATTTTGTTAGAATTTAGCATCAGCATGTTGCAAAGATAACATCACACATTTTTATAAGTATTTTAAAAGTTCAAATTTTAATGATATTAAACTTTTTAACATAATTTTTTTTGTATTGAATTAATTTATAATCTAATTTGAAAAAGTCAGTTTTAATTATATTGCCTTGTAATAATATTTTTTGATAAATTAATTAGAATAAAACAAAAAAATCCCTTATTTTTAGTTATATTAAACATTTTACCAATATCTTTGGTATTGACTGAATCGTAATCTAATTTTAAAAAGTCAGTTTTTAATTATATTGAACTTTCTGAATGTTTTTCGTATTGAATGAATTATAATCTAATATTAAACTATAATTTGTTAATTATATTTAACTCTTTATCTTTGGTATTGAATGAATTGTAAACTTAATTTTAAAAATCCTCTTTTTTGGCATTAAATTAAGTATTTTTTTTTAATTATACATTTTTTGTTCTTATTAATATTGAATAAATATAAGTTATCTATAATTACATTTCTCTATTTATATCTAAATTTCTCTTGCTTTGTCTGCCATCTTAGGAGGATTTTTTCCCCCCACCACAGTGTACAGTGGGGTTACCTTTTCTGTAAAAGATACATGCTGCTGTAGAATTTGGCCAGAAGAAGACATCTTAGAAGTGCCTGGTAGAGCAATCTTTGTGTCCTTCAAATGATGCCTTTAAATGCTGCCTATGTAGGCATCTCATGGGTTTTGGAGCAGAGCCAAGGAGTTAGTGAAGGATAACAAGCCTATCCGACAGAACAAGCCCCAGTGATGTCATTTTAGTAGACACCAGACACACAACTGGGTGAGGATAAACTCACGCCCACCTCACTAGGGGTGTTGTACATCCAACGAGAAGGAAAGAGTCATGTCATCTTCAGCAGCACAGCTCAATTGGAGTTAAAACAGAAGGTGGAGAAAGAGGAGCGAGCTTTCTGATGCAAAACTACTCCCACAGCTCGCTAGTGTTGAGCTGCTGGAGCTCGAGAGCAAGAAAACAGAGACTTTTCAAAACTTTCTTTCTTTTTGGACACTTACAGAGCTGTGCACTAAGGCAGGTAGGAACATCATCTTGTGGTTCTTTTGGTGCTTTGAAAAACATCTAAAGCACTTTAGCATGTGTTCACATCCTGCTATTTTTATGTGTGATGATTTTATGGGTGATAAACACAAGCTGCTCATGATGTGATATCACCCGTGTCTGCGAACAGGTGATAAAAAGCGCGCCGAAATAGAAAGCGATTGCTTTTTCAAGAAAGAGGCGTGTCTGATTCCACATCAAGATGCCAGATTCTAATGACAGCGACAGCTCCTCTGATGTCAGTATATTAAGTCGTGAGGTGTTTTTAAGGTGCAAATAAAACATGAGATCTGTTCGGCTAATCTGAGATGATCATTCTCATGTCATGAAAGTTTTAACCTGCTGAGAGGTTTATACGAGGTGCCCCTCTCCTCCGTGGTGGGCGTTATTTTGGAGTACTAGAACTCTGGGAGATGTTTGAAACAGCTGAGGGTTTGTTAGGGGGAACTCTGGAGGGGAAGAATGGGGGAGAAAAGCTAATTTTTTCCACGTTATGTTATAAAAGGAAAATTCTGGCCCTAGGCCTGGTCTCACAGAGGAGAAACATCTGAATTCACTCCTGCAAAGTTTGGTTTATGCAGATTTAGGGATGTCAAAAAGCAAGTAATGTTCCCAATCTTTATACAGTATCCAAACTGACTAATAGGTAGCTGCTCATGTTAATGCGGCGGTGTAAATTATTTAGCAATATCTATATAGTTCGGGGACTGTATGATTTTAGTGTTTTTTGCTGACGAGCTGCATTTATTTTACAAAAATACAGTAAAAACAGTAATATTGTGAAATAAAATTACAATTTAAAATAGCTGTTTTCTATGTGAATGTCTTTTAAAATGTAATTTATTCCTGTGATGCAAAGCTGAATTTTCCGCAGCCATTACTCCAGTCATTAGACTCCTTCTAATATGCTGAATATTATGCTGAACTTGGTAGTGTTTCTTCTGGTCAATGCACCAATTTACTTTCGATGTGCAACAACGAACATCAAGACTGGCAGCTTTTGACAGACATCAGCTTGTGTACTCTTGTGTTTAACCCCCTAGTCAAACCAGTAGGTCACATAGCTGCATGTGACACAGGGTCAAAGGTGATCATTGAATTTGTTGCAAGCAGACATCTACAACCTAAAGGTCAACAGGTCTCTTGAGGTAACCCGGGATGTCTATTTTTAAGGATCTTGAGGGAGCTGTTAGCCTCAAATCGCCCAGAGTCTGTTCGCAGGCCATGTGATGCATGCATACTGGTCGCTGATTGAAAAGCACTGGAAGTCATAGTTTAGCAGGTTAGTAGCATCGTACTTTGGAAATAATTTTTTGAGGCACTTAGGAGCAAGTAAACTAGATATTCACTGTGCATTTCACTTAGTTTTCTGTCATGTTTGTGAAATAATCTGGATTCAATTATTTTTCAAAGAACCTCTTTCTCAACACCTTGTTTTCAAGGCTTGAAATGTGAAATGTAACTAAAATATTAACCCGGTTACCTTTCTGAATAATCTCATTCTATATTAAAATGTATTTATTTAATTGAGATAGCGCAATACAATTTATTAACACTTAAGCACATTATCATGCTAGAATGTTTACAATTGTACAAAAATAAACTTTTACAAACACTTTTAGCAAACTGGAAAAAAAGCATTTCATAGAATGACCCATCTATATGTACTACTAGAAATTCTACAAATTTACAAAATGTATACGGAGTTCCACTAGCAAGTCATGGGCTAATACGTCTGCAGCATTATATGATAACAAACATTTTCTTGCTGTATTTATTGTGGTACCATCTATTTCAGATAATATAACTCTAATTGGCACTTAAAAATAAAACAAAAATATCTAAACAAGCTGATTAAAGTCTTCAGGATTACTAGAAAGTCACAGGCAGGAGAGTTTGAAGCTAAACTCTGCAGGAAAGTGGACCTTGAGGGCCAGAGTTGAGAACCCCTGCTTTATGCCAATAGTCACAAGTCCAATTGTTCATGACTAGGGAGTCACAGTCTCTCGTCTTCAGCTGTTAGTGCTATTGAGTGTCAAAAAAAAAAAAACAGCACAGCAGAGTCCAGAGTAATGTGCCCACTTTTCCCAGCTGTATTATCAGATTTGCGGCTCTACAGATCCTGCATTAAGACACCATGGGAAACTCTGCGTGTGTGTTTCAGGCTGGCTTTATCTGAATGAATGACATTTTGTCACAATCTGTGGTTTTGAGGCTGTCTCATTCTCTCAAGCACAGTGAACAGTACACAGCTCTTTTTTTTTTCTGGGATTGCAATGCATTGTTGATATCAAAAGGCCAATGCAGAGTGAACTGTCAAACAGTGGCTTAGTGGTTTTGGAAAGCCAGAAAACAGTTACAGTCTGTTATTAAAATGCATGACCACAGGGAAACAAGACACTGATTGTTAAGAGCCAAAGATACATTGACACAGCAACCCTAAAATAGGCGTGTTATGTTTTTGTGTAAGTGTCCAAACATGTGTATATTAATGTGTGAGTATAGGAAATGATGCTACAATTGCAAGGAGACAGGAAATGCCTCCAATCCTGTATGTGGTGATTTTTCCACTGGTGAGTCACTTGCTTGGACTGGGACTCTCATGAGAGGCACACACTGACTCACTGCATGAGGTGGAGCTGCCGTTCGTTGCATGTGTGAGTACACGTGCATGTTTTAGGAAGAGAATCCGCCTGACTTTCAAAAAGTTGCTCGTTTGACAAACTGAGTGCTCACTCCATAAGTTTTTATGTGCTTAAAAACAATCACATGTATCTCAGTAGTCGACTATGAGCAAGGGGTTAACATCCCTTTTCTCCAATAATGAATAATTTTTGTTGCCATTAAAGAGATTTAAAAAATGTTTTTATCATTTACTCATCTTCATGTCATTCTAAACCTCTATGAGTTTCTTCTGTGTGACACAAAAACTGATATTTTGTGTTTTTTTTGTTCATACAATGAAAGTAAATAGGGTCCAAAACATAATTTTGGGTGAAGTATCCCTTTAACTGAAACTGGGCAAGGGATTTTAGTTCTCTTCATGCTTTGTATAGGACTTAATAAGGACTGTATGAGAGAGTAAATGTTGAAATTAAGTGTTACTGTAAGCTTTTTTGAATAAGAGTTTTAAACTATAATAGTGTTTAATGTCCAGTTATGTTGGGATTTAGAATAGATTTTGTAGCTTTTGCTTGGATGGATACATGAATTATGTGCTCAATGAGTATTCACTATTCAGCATGTTAATGCATGCTGTTGCTAGCTAGTAGTTTGGTAGTTGGTAGGACCTAATAATATAATTGAGTTATGTGACACATAAATTACAAAATTAAGTTTATAACTTGGTATTCTTAGTCACAATGTGAAGTTGCTTATTGCTTTTATGTGTATATATGAAATATCTAAATTTATTAATACATTCCATTTTTCTTTTTGACTTCTACAGACGTTATTCACACACAAGGTCCATTGGATGGTAGTCTCTACGCTAAGGTTCGGAAGAAAGAGTCTCTTGAGGGAGGGGTCACAACCAATGGTGTCCCAGCCACTGTCGATCACACTTTACCTGCTGTAGACCCCACTCTACCACCAGTTGACCACGCCTTGTCTGTAAGCAGTGACTCTGGCAATTCCACTGCTTCCATCAAAACCGACCGCACGGATGAAGCCAGCCATCAGCTGGCCTTGGTGAGTCAGCCGTCCTCCCAGCCCCTTAGCCCAGAGGAAAAACAGGAGCTGGACCAGTTGCTCAGTGGTTTGGAAGCACCAATGCATCGCACAGGTTACCAAAACAGCTCTGGCAGCGTAGGCGGTGGAGTCCTACACCTTGTCCCCGCCCAGGTTCATGTCAATGGACACAACAACATAGACCGTGAGACAGATATCCTCGATGATGACCTGCCCAACAGTCAGGAAGGGAACAGTGTGGACAGTCTCGGAACCATCTCATCTTTTGAGGGCAGAGCCACTCCAGCAGATCTATACTATCAGTCAGAGACGGTCATCAATGGACAAGATGCACAACATGACTTGGAGAAGGGCGTCCATGAGAAAATACCAGAGCCCAAAGTCCACAGCTCCTCATCTGTCCAAGAGCACTTAAGATCATCTAGTGACTATGCCAACCAGAATGGCAACATCTACCGATCTCAATCATTAGGGGCAACCCCGACCACAGAGCAGAATTACATGCCCAAAGCTCCCACACGCACGACCAGCAGTAGGGATGCAGTGCAGAGGGGACTGAATGTGTGGCAACAATATGGTGTTCCTGAGGTCCCTGTCACAGATGGGGTCACCTTCAACCCTGTATTGCAATCCCACAGCCTTCCGGAGTTTCCTCACATGGCATCTCAGCAAGACATTGAACAGTCCATTGAAGCACTCAACATGCTGATGCAGGACCTTGACCCAGCACTTACTCAAGTCCCCAAGTCCCATAGTGCCCCATCTGGAGACGATGGAGTGGTCACCACCCAACCATCTTTTTCTCAAACCCAAGCACGGCCGTCCTACCAAGCTGACGCAGCCATTCATGGCAGTGGTGGAGTCTCTTCGGGGGGATACCCTTCGACCTTTCAACAGGTAGCCACAGAGCCTCCACAACCCACCATGAACCAGCAGAGACCCACAGCCATATCCCAGCATGCTGCATTCCTTTCAAAGGCAGAAGGTCAGGCTCCAATGTCCCAGTCCACAGTGCCTTCCTCCGCCTTTGGAGTTCTCCATTTGAAACCCCTCAACATTTACCCCTCAAGTACCACGTCCCAGGCCCCTGAGCCCCAGGAGAGCCAGCGTAGCTATTCTGCCTCCTCATCCCCTCTGCCTAAAGAGTCTGAACCGGAAGATGCCAACTACAAATTGGATGGTCTTGTAGCTCACCGTGTAGCTGGTAAGATCAACTTTAAAATACTTCTTTCAGAGTTCTCAGAGTCAGTTTACTTATTCAAAGGTACAATAGTAATGATACATTAATCATTCCTTGGGCAATAACCAGCCAAGACTTTTAAACATCAGGCTAAATTACTCATGCATATTTTTATGTACAGTGGGTACGAAAAGTATTCAGACCCCCTTAAATTTTTCACTCTTTGTTATATTGCAGCCATTTGCTAAAATCATTTAAGTTCATTTTTTGACAGCACCTGAGTTAAATATTTGAGTGTCACAGCAAAGGGTCTGAATACTTAGGACCATGTGATATTTCAGTTTTTCTTTTTTAATAAATCTGCAAAAATGTCAACAATTCTGTGTTTTTCTGTCAATATGGGGTGCTGTGTGTACATTAATGAGGAAAAAAACTTAACTTGAATGATTTTAGCAAATGGCTGCAATATTGTTAAGAGTGAAAATTTTAAGGGGGTCTGAATACTTTCCGTACCCACTGTATACAGAATGCGAATTGAAACAAGCTATCAAGGGAAATATAGTAAAGGAAAACATCTCCATGCTTGTCTTGAGTGCTTGAGTTAAGCTTGTCTTGAGAACTTGCCTTTTACACTCAAGGCTGTGCCTTTTTTGGTGGAGTTTCTTTGTTGGCGTTGACATAAGAACTGTGAGATCACAACGAACGCTTTGTCCAAAGTGCTTCTGGCTCAAGCCTCAATATCAGACCACATTTCTTTTTTGTGCCAAGCCCAAACCGAACATTTGTACATTACATCTGGAGAAGTGACAAAACAACTGAGGGCTGCTTTGGGGCAGTGCATTTTTTTCTGTCAACATTATCTGTTCAGCTTGAAAGTTTAGGAAGATTTTCCTGGAAGCTTAGGTCCTCTCATTTTCGATGATTTTAGAATAATGGCAGCACATAAGAGTTGTTTGTTGTCCCAGTCTTGTTTTGTTGCAGGCTAAATTGGAAGGAGCGGAAGCGCTCAACTGTGGCATAATAAAAGCTCAGCTGCTTTCGAGCCGTGTCACGCTCGTTCAGCGGCCTCGTTTCGCTTCGACGACTTTTAGCCTCACCCTGCTTCATTCTACTACGTTAATAAATCATTAGCTCATCCATGAACATGATTTCTGCCTGAGTCCCGTCGGATTGCATCGGCTGTGGGGTTGAAGACCACAACTCCCATGATTCCACACTCAGTCATGGCGTCATCAAACTACACCTTTGTCTATTTGTTTATTTTTAATACGCGCCCTCTAGCAGCGAAAATTAACTATTGTGCCTTGATTTATATCAATGAGAGCACTTGCTTTTATAAAACTGCCGGATATTTTTTTTTAAATAGTATTTTATTTTATTTTATTATTATTTTGTATTTTATTTTATTAATATTGTACTTGTAATTGTTATTATAAAACAGATAGTTGTTACTAAATTCGAATTGGATAAAATAAAATAATAAAATAATATAAAATAGAATAAAATAAAAAGTGTGTGAACTAATGTAAATGTAAAGGCATAGTTCACCTAAAAATGAAAGTTCTTTCATCATTTACTCATTTTCATGTTGTTCCAAACCTGTATGACTTCTGTGAAACACAAAAGAAGATATTTAAAAAAACAATGGAGTACAGTGTTGTTTTGGACCCCATTTATTTTCGTAGTATTGATGAAAACAATTGAAACAATCACAAACAAATATTTTGTGATCCACAAAGAAAAAAGGCATACAGGTTTGGAATGACATGAGAGTAAATGATGACACAGTTTTAATTTTGGGATAAATATCTTTAACAAAGGAGTAAACTGTGGCAAGTAATAGTAATTAGGAAGAATAAAGTCTCCCATTTCCTATTTCTTTCACTATTTGCTCTATTTTAATTTCTCTCCTTTATAGGGCTGCACGATTAATCGAATGTGATTGTCATGCGAAATTTGTTAGTAATGCCGGTTCTGTAATCAGCAGGAAATCATCATCACATGCTTTCAGATGGAGCAGAATTTACTACACATAGCCGTAGTTCACTGACAAGTTATGCAAAAACATCACAGACAATTTTATTGCGCAATTCTGAAATCGAAGAAATCGTTTGCGATAATGACAGCTGTTTGCATAGCTTCTCAGTGAGCTACGGCTCTGTGAAGTAAATGCTGCTCCATCTGAAAGCATGTGAAAATACCACATTTAATAACATATTTTTACTCCAAACTCACTTCATAACGTCAGTCGAGTGTTTGAAATAAATCCTTCTGTGAGATGATGTGGCTTCTTACACAGAATATGGCACACAACATATTTCATAGTATTTAAACAGTGATAAAGGCATTGCATTATAAATATACTTTATTTGAATGAAAATTATAATAATAAGAACTCAGATAAACCTATCTATTGCCGTAGTCGTGTGTATATTAGTCACGTTGAATCAATGAAAGCAGTTGAATCTGTTTATTCAGCTGCAGCAATAGGCATTTCCTGGATTACTTCTTCGGGGCATATTTGGAGTTTCAGCTCGAGAGCGCCCTCTGGCCTTTGGATGGAGATTTACTGCTGATCACAGAACCGTGCTTCACTGAAATATACGCATGACAATCGCAGCTTCTGTCGAATTGCGATCTCGATTCCATTTCGATTTATCGTGCAGCCCTACTCTTTTATCTCCCTCACTAATTTAACACTCGTCCTTAACCATTAACCTGTGTTGGAATTTCACCTTGTTTGGGTGAAATAACAGTTAACAAGAGTATTACTTCAGTTTGCTCCTTAGTGCTGGGTGACCGCTACAAACAAATTGCATTTGTATTATGTGTTGAGTTAAAGTTACACAGTAGCAGGACAAAGGCCAGTCTGTCTGGATCAACTGAGCCCATGTCACAAGATCCAGTCTACCAGACCTGGGGAACAATAACAAGGAGAGCAGACACTGGCTTCATTCAAGGACTCTCCTTTACCTCGGTTTAAGCATTTATATGAAGGACAAAGGGTAATAAATCCTCCCTGAGTCTGGAGACCATTATACAATCCTTATCTGCCACAGGGGAGTAAACGTCTCGTACACTGACTGTCTTCGGTCCCGTTCGAGGGTCCATGCAGGCTGTGTTCAGTAGCCAGGTACCAGGATGAATGTTTGTCTTGGACCTCTCCTGAGTCTGATCCAATCCAATACAGATAGAACAATGGCATAAACGAGACCTTGGAGAGAGAAAGAGCAGTTTATCCTGCTTCTCAGATTAGATATCTTATTCACCTCATGCTGGATCCCTGAGGTTTAGAAAGGAGAAAGCTATGCCAGAAAAAGAATAAACCTTTTTCTCATTTGCCTTAACTCAAAATATATTTGTAATGATTTTACTATTGATATAAGATGAGGAAGCATTGTAAAAGTGCTTTTGATGCTTTTGATCTGGCAATTAAGTCTCTGACAGTTAAATGTGTCATTTGACAATTTTGCAGTCGTTAATGTCTTGTGATTATATAAATAAAATATTGTTTATATTCTTGCATATTAATGAATATAATTAAATATCATTCTTCCTTTTGTTCATTTAGTGAATAACAGTGTGAAAACTAATGCTTTGATTATTTTGACTATAGTTAATTTTATTTCTTGCATTATGCATTTTGAATCGAACAGAGTTTGTTTTGGTTTAAATGATGGTTTCTCTGATTGAATCACCTCAGTTACAGCAGCTTGAATCTATTAGGACATTGTGATCACTAAGGTAACAGCACAGTTTGTCATGCACAGCTGTAGATCTGGCACACTACATCTGTTTTGCATGTTTCCTCTCCCGACCTTGTCTGAAGTGACACTGGGGGATATAGACCATATGATATCCCTGCACATCCAAGTGCTGGATTCATCGCTTCCCAGACCAGTCAGTTTTGGAATTTGAATGTTTGACATTGTCGTAGAAACCGCATGAGTCTAATCCAGGAATGTGAATAGATTGCAGATGGAGTGTGAGCACCCTTTTGAAGACCCTCCCTTTGTGACATCATTACCCTATTGTTCTGAATTGCTAGTTTTGCGGGCAGCACTACAGAAGTGGTTTAAATGCACCCTGGATGTCTGGCTAACGTCACGTTTAAGAACAAGGGTGGCCACTTGTCCAGAAGTGGAAGTGGTCAATCTCTCTGAAGTGCTTCCCAGTGCACGTGAGGTTCTGATGGTCAGAGCTGTGGTCTGACCGCATGTATCAATTGCAGGCCGCGCTCAGGGAGCTAGTAAATATTTTGCTCAGCCTGTTGCCCGGTTTCCATGATATTCCACTCACTCCCACCAGATTGTATTAATGTTTTGCTCGCTCTCAAACTGAGTCCAATTGAATGAGCTTAAAACTGTGTGTGGCTGTACATGCTTTCACAGAACCCGTAAAATCTCTTTTTTTCTTATCTGTAACTTGATAGTGAATAGTGAATCAGCTTTGCTTAAGCCTAGCACATACCATAATACATTGCAGTCTTTCAGCCTGTGCACATTTAAAGTCTCTAATTCTATGGGAAAGTCTTTCTGCTTAGAACAGTTAACAAGAGTATTACTTCAGTTTGCTCCTTAGTGCTGGGTGACCGCTACAAACAAATTGCATTTGTATTATGTGTTGAGTTAAAGTTACACAGTAGCAGGACAAAGGCCAGTCTGTCTGGATCAACTGAGCCCATGTCACAAGATCCAGTCTACCAGACCTGGGGAACAATAACAAGGAGAGCAGACACTGGCTTCATTCAAGGACTCTCCTTTACCTCGGTTTAAGCATTTATATGAAGGACAAAGGGTAATAAATCCTCCCTGAGTCTGGAGACCATTATACAATCCTTATCTGCCACAGGGGAGTAAACGTCTCGTACACTGACTGTCTTCGGTCCCGTTCGAGGGTCCATGCAGGCTGTGTTCAGTAGCCAGGTACCAGGATGAATGTTTGTCTTGGACCTCTCCTGAGTCTGATCCAATCCAATACAGATAGAACAATGGCATAAACGAGACCTTGGAGAGAGAAAGAGCAGTTTATCCTGCTTCTCAGATTAGATATCTTATTCACCTCATGCTGGATCCCTGAGGTTTAGAAAGGAGAAAGCTATGCCAGAAAAAGAATAAACTTTTTTCTCATTTGCCTTAACTCAAAATATATTTGTAATGATTTTACTATTGATATAAGATGAGGAAGCATTGTAAAAGTTCTTTTGATGCTTTTGATCTGGCAATTAAGTCTCTGACAGTTAAATGTGTCATTTGACAATTTTGCAGTCGTTAATGTCTTGTGATTATATAAATAAAATATTGTTTATATTCTTGCATATTAATGAATATAATTAAATATCATTCTTCCTTTTGTTCATTTAGTGAATAACAGTGTGAAAACTAATGCTTTGATTATTTTGACTATAGTTAATTTTATTTCTTGCATTATGCATTTTGAATCGAACAGAGTTTGTTTTGGTTTAAATGATGGTTTCTCTGATTGAATCACCTCAGTTACAGCAGCTTGAATCTATTAGGACATTGTGATCACTAAGGTAACAGCACAGTTTGTCATGCACAGCTGTAGATCTGGCGTACAACATCTGTTTTGTATGTTTCCTCTGCCGACCTTGTCTGAAGCAACACTGGGGGATGTAGACCATATGATATCCCAGCACATCCAAGCGCTGGATTCATCTCTTCCCAGACCAGTCAGTTTTGGAATCCGAATGTTTGACGTTGTTGTAGAAACCGCACAAGTCTGATCCAGGAATGTGAATAGATTGCAGATGGAGTGTGAGCACCCTTTTGAAGACCCTCCCTTTGTGACATCATTACCCTATTGTTCTGAATTGCTAGTTTTGCGGGCAGCACTACAGAAGTGGTTTAAATGCACCCTGGATGTCTGGCTAACGTCACGTTTAAGAACAAGGGTGGCCACTTGTCCAGAAGTGGAAGTGGTCAATCTCTCTGAAGTGCTTCCCAGTGCACGTGAGGTTCTGATGGTCAGAGCTGTGGTCTGACCGCATGTATCAATTGCAGGCCGCGCTCAGGGAGCTAGTAAATATTTTGCTCAGCCTGTTGCCCGGTTTCCATGATATTCCACTCACTCCCACCAGATTGTATTAATGTTTTGCTCGCTCTCAAACTGAGTCCAATTGAATGAGCTTAAAACTGTGTGTGGCTGTACATGCTTTCACAGAACCCGTAAAATCTCTTTTTTTCTTATCTGTAACTTGATAGTGAATAGTGAATCAGCTTTGCTTAAGCCTAGCACATACCATAATACATTGCAGTCTTTCAGCCTGTGCACATTTAAAGTCTCTAATTCTATGGGAAAGTCTTTCTGCTTAGAAGCTAGTAGCATGTCGCTAGTAGCATGTATATCTGGTATCTAACATGTTATTGTTTTCATTTCATGTTATTTTTTTTCTATTTACTATTTTGAACTCCCTATTAGATAAATACTCTTGATAGGCAACTCACACAACGAGCACATGATATTCTACTAACAATTGCAGTGGAGTTTGGCTTTAGCATATTGCTAAGCTAATGTCATGATACTATAATTAAAATAAAAATACACAGAACACATAAATATCAAGTAAACCAATTAGATGTTAATTAGATTGAACTATTTTAATTTTGATTTTACGTCACTGAATGGATTAATTAATTAATTATAATAGTGATTTTTTTTCTTAGAAAACAACTTAAATTAATTTAGGTGCATTCCATCTGCTTTCAGTTACCATACTCCTTTAGTTAATAATTTCTGTTCTCTGTTTTTGCCTCCCTACTAGAGAAGACTTACACAAATACAGTTTTATTTACAGCGTAGACTCTTGAGATCAAACAGAACATGATGAAATAGGCTTCAAAGTTGTTTTGAGGCTGTTCCAGAGCTTTATCCAGAAGCACACATTACCCTTTAAATCCATGGAGTTTCTCTAATATTCCGGCTTTTTGTAATCTAGGCTGTTTGAATGAGAACATTGTTCGTAGTTCCAACAGGCTTTTATGTGGTGTAAATTGGACGGCAGTGCAGCTTTTGACAGAGAGTTAATTCTTAAGAGCTCATTGGCAGTTTTCCATGGATTTCTTCAAGGAATATTTTGACATTTGGATATATATCAGGTATGATGAATGTTCTTCTGCAGGCCCTAAAATGTATCTGTTAGAGATGACATCATATATTAATTTTCTTGGCAGGAGTTCAGTCTGGTGAAATGTCACCAGATGAGACTTCAGTTCCTGGACGGTGCCGGACCATCAGTGAGGACCTTTCCCAAGATGAGAGCCTAACCCGAGGAAGCTCGGTCCGCTCCCCCATCCGCTGCATCTCACCCGAGCTGGCCAATACGATTGCTATGAACCCTGGGGGGCGGCCCAAGGAGGTAGAGCGCATGGATATTACCCCTAGTATTAATCCCAAAAATAAATGTGGGTGTATATGTGTTTGTGCATTTGAATATGTGTCCACCTGTCATTCTTTCTCCAGAGACACATGCACAGCTACAGAGAAGCATTTGAGGAAATGGATGGGGGTCCCGTCAGCCCCCCTCCGATCGCTGGTGGTGAGGCCCTACCCCAAACCCCTGCCTTCCCTGTCTCGCCACAAACCCCTTACTTCAATCTGAGTAAGTTTCCCACGCTGGAGGAGGAGGGTGCCATAGAGCTGTAGAATCACTGCCTCTCTTTGTTAAAATTTTAAAAGGGTCACAACCATCACTGATCATAGGTTTTGTTCATTTTGATGATCTAGAAAACACAAGTGTTTAGCATAGCAAGAAACTATAATGAAGTCCAGCTGTCAGCTGTTTGGATATTATTGGTATAGTTTTAAAGTAAAGAGTAAAGTTCTAAAAAAACTAAAGAAACATGGCAAGAAACTACAATAAAGTCAAACAGCCAGATATTTGGATGTTATTGGTATCATACAGTGTTTAGAGGAAAGCTCCGTTTCAAAATATAGTGAACTGCCTACATAGGTGTATATCATAGGCGTGCTTCTAACACAAATGCTATTCCAGAACAGAACATGATCAGCATGATTATTGCCTTCTTTAAGCCAAATTCTAAAGCAGCATTGCTTATACCCTTCACGGAGAAAATGCATTGCAAGAAACTATGAATAATCAATCTGAGATGGTGGAGAATGCGGGCAGGTATTGATTACAAATATAAATCATTCAGTAAATAAAAGTATTGATAAAAGTAGTTCAATCTTATTAAAAACTGGGTTACCCAATATGTACTGTATTTTGTTTGTATTCTTATTAAAATTTACCATGAGCTTAGCAAAATGCAAACATGAATCTCAATTGAAACTCAATTAAAATCAATTGCAAGTTGGATTTCACATGTATGACACCACTGCCTATGTGGAGTGTTACAAATTGCTCACATATGAGGTCACAGATCAGTTAGGATGCAGACTTGGGCTACGTTCACACTAGTGCATTTTTGTTTTAAAACACATAACTTTTGCTACAGTTACGCCTGTCATTTACACTTCTCCAGCATTTTTGACCCTCGAAACCAGAGACTTTCGTAAAGGCTGCAGACCCCATTTTAGTTTGAAAACGCCGGGGTTGTGTTTCAGTGTAAACGGACCAAAACGGAGACTTTTAAAAACTATGGTATGGCTGCCCACATTCGCTCTGCGTATCCTTGATGACCGTGTGACATGAAGACTGAATTGCAAACTTTCCTGGCTTTGTTGTAATTTTTAGCAGCCATTGTGCAGCTAAATTCAGTATTTTATAATACAACAGCTGCCTACATGCCCAAGAGGCGAGCTGTGCTTAGAGCAATCATCAACAAAAACGTCCTTGCTTTTCCTCACCATTATGCTCATTGTTGTACCTGCCAGTGACAAGCAACCAACTTCCTGTTTACACTTTTACACGCATTCCCAGTGTGCATGAATGGTCATGTGACATCCGTTTTCGGTTGTGTTGTTTGGCTGGAGGATCGTTTCTGAAATGCAGTGAAAATGCCAGTGTAGACGAGGATCCTTTACATTTTAAAACGCCGTTTTAAAACGAAAATGCACTAGCGCAATGCATGTGATGGACAGCAAGAAAGCTCACTAGGTTTTGGAACAGAGCCATTGTGTTTCATAATTAGCACATCAGAATAGTGGTGTTTTTTTTTTTTTTTTTTTTTTGTAAAAGAACCTTTAGGGTTAACATTACATTAACACACTGTCTATAAGCCAACGTGAGGTCTGGCTGTACTTAAATCCAACCCTACCTCGGGGTGTTTGCGTGAGCCAGTAGATATCGTTAACATATGCTGTAGTTCATTCACATGTTCTCAACGTTAAAGATGTGTGGCCTCCGTTTGAGTGATAACACACACTTTGGGTTGGCTCATAGACGGGCATAAGTGCTCAGATCAGAAAGACCCCACTCACACTTGCTCCCCAGCAATTTCCAATGCCTGTGGGCCTGAGAAATGCTTTTTGTCAGCAGTTTTTCTGGGGCATGCTCGCCTCCACAGTCATTGTATCTCAATGCAAGAACAAGCGCATTTGCGCCTCAGGTTTCATTTGCAAATGAATTTCTCCAGTTCAGGTTTTTATAACCTATTGCTTCATCTTCCCATCCAGCATGTTGTCCCTGCAGGTTTAATATAAAGCTGCTTGTAAAAGTCTGTAACCTCTTTATAAGGTTAAATACACACAATGTTAAGCATCTCTGTTTTCCTTGGACTTCCACAGCATTTCTTTTTTACCAGACACCTAATTTGAAACCAATTCAAGTCATCCTCTTGAGCTGACATCTTACCCTGAGGCCACTTCACGTTCAAAGCTCTTCAGACTAATTCTGCTACCACAAGCGTCTAGATGTAGCTTCAGAGAACAAAACAGATATTCAGCCTACAATAACACAAAACATAATCAATCAAATCCTGTCCTTTTGTGTTACATTACCACAGGATATTTAGTGAACATTAGGGCTGGGAGGTACAGTATATTGAATGTTCATGATATACTTGTGATGGTTTTGCTGGTGATATAATGTGCTGTTTATTTACAAGCTTCTAAATACAGTTTCATTGGAAAAGTTTTGTAATCCCTCTTTGTTTTATAATTCTTAAATATGAAAACGCTAAGACTCTGTAAGTTGGCGTTAGAGTTGGTAAGTTCAATTCAGGTCAAACTATCAGCTTAAAAGAATCAAATCAAAAGTCATTAATTGATTCTTTTGCATTACCGTTCAAAAAAACTGTTATGGTTTAATTAAAATATATGTAGAAAACTTTAATAGCAAAAAAGTTTAATTTACATGAATCATTTCAAATTTCAGGAAATTTATAATAATTCAATTAATACATTCATAATAAATTAATTCAATTGAATTGATTCAACAATTTGTTTGCATTTTTCATTTTTCGCATAGGATTTTTTCAAGTATTAAAATGTTTTAGTAAAAATACTTGTAGGTAAATTTTGCCGTTTATAATGTTATATTGGTGCATAGAAATGAACATGCCTCAATATCATTATTTGAAAAGTTTGGTTCCAAAATGCTATAAATCCATTTTGATTAATTTGAGTAAAAATGTGTTTTCTTCACCAAGAAAGTGGCAAGACGAAAACCACTATTTTCTGTTTCAAACTTTCACATCGCTTTTTTAGGTTATAATAACATAAAACAATTCTAATCCAGATTTTGATTTTCAAAGATTTATTATATAAATGTATCATTCTTTACCCAAAATGCAATAAATCCATTGAATCAATATAAAAGTAATTTTTCATATTGAAACTGTTGAAAATACACAACATGGTTAATCCACATATGACAGCCTCTGAACTTCAATACTAAGTCAATACTAATCTTATATACAGGCACTGGACTAAAAATACATTCAATCAGTCATCGCTCCCAAAATTAATTCAATGGGTCATCTTGTTAATGCTATAAATTAATTACAGCAATAAAATAAAATTTCATCATGAACAAGAACATGAACAACAATATCACATTAGACCACAGATTATGCTCTGACACATTTCAGGATACAACAATACACAAAATTGATTATGCAAATTTTATTTGTGCAATTTTATAAACACAAAACTCTCGCTGTCTTCAAGCGTGCTGCTTTCCACAGCTCTGCATCCACATCACCATTAATTTTCCCCATTTGTGTTTTCACACCAGTCTTGTTTTGCTTGGCACCACTGTTTATTTGTTGTTTTTGAATCACTCGTCCTGTTGTTCATAGCAATCGTTGTGTAGTGAGGTCTTGAATGTTTTCAATGTGACATTTTCGAGATCTGTTCAGCTGAGTTGTATTCTGTCCGCATGATCTGTCTTGTTTTCATTCTTTTGACTGGGCACCGTTACAGCGAGTGTTAATCACATCATTAACTCTTTTAAAGAGGCGCTTGCACAGCCTTGCCACAGAGCATGAGACATTAGCTCATTCCCCAGCCATGTCACATACTGAAATAGCCACCTCAGTCTGATGTCTTTAAAAGCTCAGTGTGTATCACGATAGTCTCTCAAATGCTCTTGGTCTGGAAATTGGTCTCTTTCATAAGATTGTCAAATGTTGACGCCTTGAAGATGGAAGTGGTACACACTGATCTGTATTATAAGGGCTAAGGACCAAAAACATACTTTGTGCAAGTACGCAAATGCAGATGTGAATGCTTGGCCAATGCATTGCAAGTGCACCATCATATTGAACATGATTTGCTCAAACCTCAGTACTCAAGGGGGTGATAGAGTTACCTTCAATTGTCTGTGCCATTAAACCAGATGTGTGTTGGGTTATTCAAGTGGTCCACTATATACAGTAGCACCCCTTGCAGCATTGCATAATGCATTATGAATTGCAGTCTGACACATTTTGGAAATAGGGCTGTTTAATTTAATACAGTTCATTAACCAGCCAATATTAACACATTTAATCATGCTCTCTGACTCATAACAGCATATTAAAATTATTTTTTTATATGCTAATTCCATATGTGAACTGTCCAATGGAATTTTTCAACTCAACTGGCAAATGGATAAAGAAAAGCAATTTGTAAAAAAATATATATTTAGGTTTTTAATGCTTTGTTTCAATTTAAATGTTTTATTGTTCAATTTAATATTTAAAAATATATATATTTCAGTTTAATTGACTATTTTAAAAAGTTATTTAATTTTTAAAATAAAAACATTGATTTGATTCCTTTATTTATTTATATTTAAGTGGCTCTCCTAGTCCTTCATAATGAAAAAGGCAGAACAGAACGAGTCGGTTATGCGGAATGCGTTCTTGCATTCAAAAACAGCTTGATGGAGTGTAACAAAATTAATTCTGTTAATTTTTAAATGATTGACAACCCTGTTCCGATTTCAGCAATATGTGAAATTAAGCTTGCCAAGCTACAAGCATTTGCCTTGATGTACTTGCTTAAAGTATGTTTTAAGTTGATATCACTGTGAATAATATCTTTCTGTGTTCTGTGTCGCTTTAGGTCGATCTCCTCCAGGACTGGCTAAAACACCACTGTCCTTCCTGGGCTTGAAGCCCCACAACCCTGCTGAGATACTGCTCAACCAGACAGGCTCAGGTGAGGCTTTGCACACATATACAGTGAAATGCACTTGAAGACACACGTGGTCTTTTGGCTTTGGTCTGAGCCGCTCCATGCTGTGCTCCGTATAGGGAGCTCAAATACATCTTGTGGGCCATATATCAAAATAACCTTTCATTTCTCCCTCTCAAGTGTTTCCCTTTCTCCTTTTCTACTCTCTTGAGCAGTGAGCTCATATGTATTTTTAAATGAATTGGTGTTTTCTTTTCATATGCAGTTATATTGGGATCATTTTACTGTGGTCTTTTAATGTGTGTGTGTAACTGTGGGAGAGCGTGAAAGGTTTTGTTCCAAAACCCAGTGAGCTGCCTAACTAGGTAGCATTTTAAGTGAACACTGACACAGAAGGTCACGTTATTATGCAGCTTTCTAAGATAGCACAGTGGCCAAATTCTAAAGCATTCGTTTCAGATTGGGAATATTTTGTTATATTTTTTGGGAACAAATATATTATTTTTTATATTTTTACAATTTAAAATAACTGTTTTTTTATATATATTTTAAACTGTAGTTTATTCATGTGATGCAAAGCTGAATTTTCAGCATCATTACTCCAGCCAAATGTGCATTTCTAAGAGACAAAAACATGTAATATTATTAATATTGCAGCCCACACTGCAAACTGTGCTGAAGATGTGTGTCATCAAAGTCATTATTTAAACAATATCACTCACCAGAAACTAAGAAATTAATTTTTCTATCAAAGGGGTCCTATTATGCACTTTTACAAAGTCTTGATTTTGTTTTGGGGGTGTACTAGAACAGGCTATCATACTAGGTTGTTAAAAAAAACACATTATTTTTCACATATTTTACATTATTACAACACCTCTCTCTCAGTCTGGCATGAACGGCTCAAATAGTTCCTGTATCAAATGAAAGCCTGCCTTCTGAAATACAAAATGTGCTGTGATTGGTCAGCTGGGCCAGTGTGTGCTGTGATTGGTTAGCTGGGCCAGTGTGTGGTGTGATTGGCAGCACTCGGCGCCTGGTCGGGAAATGTCACGCCCCTTACCATAGCCGCCTGCGAGCTTCAGTGTTAATATTGCGTCAAAATCAAATCAATTTGAGCGCGATTTAAACCCGGATGATTGTAAGCACTCGAAGTTCGTCTGCCTTGGGAAAGCTAGCGTGTCTCCGACATAGCGATAACACTCGTTGCCTTCTCTAGTGCAGCTCAACCAGGTCTCGTCCCATTCGTCGATATTTGTGATATCACAAATCCTGGAAAATATGCGTTGCAGTCCAAATGAGTCGTTCATTGTAGTTTTTGATAAGTGATTTCTGTTAAATAAAATATCTCCTTTTGAAGTGGACTTTGAGCTTTGTAGCTTTGCAGATCTTTTTTCATGCTCAAACAGCAACATTACAGACTAACTAAAGTTGAAAAAGTGAAAAAAGCATAATAGGACCCCTTCAAATTAAAAAACTTGAAGTGTTTGTCATGTTCTGACCATAAAGAGTAGTTTAAAACAACAAGTAATGGTCTGCTTTCTACAACTCTTACTTAGGAGCAAAAATCTATATTTAAACTTGAAATAAATAAAGATTTGAACTTTATCGTGATAATTATCGATATCAACTGATAATGAAAAAATGTATCGTGATAATTTTTTGGCCATGTTGCCCAGCCCTATTTCTACATATATTTACATTGTTAAATAATAGCCTATACTCACATGGTATGTGGAGTGCTCAACTTTTTTTTTTTATATATATATATATTCATATAAATAATTTATTGATTACTTGATTGTTGTTTTTATTGACAGACAACAATGAAGTCAATGTGCATAAATGTGACCCTGGACCACAAAACCAGACTTAAGTCGCTGAGGGATATTTGTAGCAATAGCCAAAAAAACGTTGTATGGGTCAAAATTATCGATTTTAATTTAATGCAAAAAATCAGTATCAGCAGAAAGTAAAGATCCATGTTCCATGAAGATATTTTGTAAATGTCCTACTGTAAATATATCAAAACTTAATTTTTGATTAGTAATATGCATTGCTAAGAACTTCATTTGGACAACTTTAAAGGCGATTTTCTCAGTATTTTGATTTTTTTTGCACCTTCAGATTCCAGATTTTCAAATAGTTGTATCTCGGCCAAATATCAATGGAAAGCTTATTTATTCAGCTTTCAGATTATGCATAAATCTCAATTTCGAGAAATGGACCCTTATGACTGGTTTTGTGGTCCAGGGTCACAAATACAGCATTGTATTTGTTACAGCATTGTATATAAAAAAAAATAAATAATAATAATAAAAGTGAGCACCCACTTTTATTATTATTATTATTATTTTTTAATTATTTTTTTACATGTCATGGATTGTATCTTCTTGCATGTCTTCTAGGATTGCACTGAAATTAAGCATATTAATGACAATTTATGTCCTTGATACTTTTATCTTGAATTAACCATATTCACTTGGATACTAAGATGGCGCCGCAGACGGCAGCCGCAGTGTTTGGCTCTCCAGTGTTTGTACTGTTTTTGTTAGTTTTTCCTGTTTTTTGTTTCTCAAACACGATCAGTTTTACCAGGAATGAGCTGCTGAACATTCGGCAGAACACACCACACAATCTTCTACCGGATTTCGTTTATTCGGACGTTTTGCTGAACGTTGTACTTGGCGGAGCTGCTGCGCTGATCAAACTGTGCAATTAAAGTACAGTATGTGCAATAACCTTATACTTATTTATCACCCTAAACCCTAGTACATCCCTACAACTTATTTTATTTTATTATATTCCTATTCCATCTATAGCACACCTGTACATACAATTTATTCTTTTTTTTGTGGTTTATATTTATGCATGTGTATTTTATTCACATCTCACTTTTATTATCTGTGTGTTGTTGTTGTCTCAGTGTACTGGAAGCTTGTGACACTATAACAAATTCCTTGTATGTGCAAACATACTTGGCAATAAAGCTCTTTCTGATTCTGATTCTGATTCTGATTCTCAGAGCAGTAAGACATTTGAAGCTATGTTGTATTATGGATATATACTCTGCTGCATGTCTAACAAAACCTGTGACTATATTCACATAAATTCAGCCATATTTATTTTAATAAATGACATTGCAGACAGTCTCTGGTTTGGTTCCAGAAACTAAGTGCTATGTTATCTGTGTTTCTGGAATGTGAGAAATGTGTGCTTATTGTAGGTGTTGCTGTCGATAATTAAATAAGATACTGATGATCTTGAGGGTAATTTTTGACAGGTGTGTGTGTGTAAGTGTAGTTTTGAAAGAATAGTGCATTCATTAGCTAAGGCATATTAAACTAATCCCACATTACATCTGCTTAATAAAGTGCATATTTCATTTCCCAGATGGAAGTCCAGAGACCAGGCTGCACGTGAAGTTTGTCCAGGACACGTCCAAATTCTGGTATAAACCAGATATCTCCAGAGACCAAGGTAAGGACGCAGTATATGTGTGTTCCAGGGTTAATTTATCTATATTCAAACCACCGAATGGAGGCTCATATCTCCTATAAATAGTAAAATGTGTCTCTCGCCACCCTATATGAGGTCAATCGCTGTTTGTCTCCACATCTGGTTTTCCTCTGTGCTCTTATTGGATTAGATCATCTGCGCTGGAGTCCTCTTTAAACGCAAGCACATGCAGTGAAATCACAGGGCACTCAACATGTGTGCTCAGTTAAATCCAGTGAACATCTGCATCTGTTGCTTCATTAACTTGTCTTAATGATAACGAATAAACCTCCTTAGCAAGATTTTTTTCCTTCACTCACTCCCTATCTCTCTGTGTGTAAAACTGTGGGGTACATTACAGCAATTTGTTAACATATTATAGCCTTCACCTTCACATCTGGTGAATAATGATGAGAAAATGTCACATGGTGAAAAATACATTTACATTTATTCATATAGCAGACATTTTTATCCAAAGCGACTTTCATAAAGTAATAAAATAATAATAACAAAAATATCTGGCGAATAATAATAAAAGAAAATAATATAAATAATATAAAAATGACACACACACACAAAACTTATATATATTTAAACAACCGTTGAATATGATATAATATTATATATTATATTATATTTAAACAAACTTCATCTTGTAAATGCTTACATGTGCAGTTTGACAGCCTCCGTCAGTGTTTATGGAATAATATTATTAATATTGCATGATTACCAATATGAAATGCTATAATAAAAGCACATATGCCTCTTGGACATTATTGACAAGCATTATTTGTACCCATTATTTATTATTTACTGAGTTCATGTCAATTTTGACTGACAAAAAGGGGAAAATATTTTATATTTTTTAATATTTTAATATAATATAATACTGGATATAATACTAGACATTTATGACTACTCTTTAAATTAAAATGACTCTTGATTATTTAAATATTTATATGAATAATATGAATATATGTATCTGTTATTTAAGAATAATATATAAACATGTTATATTTATATTGTAAATGATTGAAAGAGTGCATATTTTGTTTTGTTAAAGTTAAATGTCCAGTGTTATAGATAGAATCTTTATATATATATATATATATATATATATATATATATATTTTTTTTTTTTTTTTTTTTTGTAAATGACTCTTGATTATTTAAATATTTATATGAATAATATGAATATATGTATCTGTTATTTAAGAATAATATATAAACATGTTATATTTATATTGTAAATGATTGAAAGAGTGCATATTTTGTTTTGTTAAAGTTAAATGTCCAGTGTTATAGATAGAATCTTTATATATATATATATATATATATATATATATATATATTTTTTTTTTTTTTTTTTATGGTTAATAGTAGTACTTTTGGTTACTTTTTTGGTTAAACAGAACCTGGGATGTCATACATTTTGGATTCATATAGCTTGTCATTGATTATATTTATTTGAATTTTATAAGACTGAAGCTGCCGTTATGTTACCAAATAAACTGCCTTTGTGATTTTCTCCTCCTCACTGTAGCGATCAGCATGCTGAAAGATCAAGAGCCTGGAGCCTTTGTCATTCGGGACAGTCATTCATTCAGAGGGGCCTACGGCTTGGCCATGAAAGTTGCCTCACCACCTCCGACCCTGCAACCTACAAAGAAAGGTATTTAATATGCCTCCTCCACGCATGCGGCTAATGCAGATAATCATTTGCCAGATGTATTCCAGACAGGAGATCTGGATCATAATCCTGTTGTGTTCGCAGCAGACAAACACATTCACACACCCAACAACATACACTGAAACACATGTAATGTTTCATGATGAAAACCAAAGACAGTGTTTTCCCTGCACTACCTGTCAGAAGATTTAAAAACCCTACTTATTCTTTTTACTCTTAATATTATTGCATAGATCTCTGAAAACATGGATTCTGATTGGTCAGTCGTGGCATTCTGTAGTCACATGTTTTTGTATAATGACACTAAACAGTATAATTGACCACTGTACCAGACAATAATTTAAACAATTCAAAATGTATTTATTTATTTGTGTAGATTTAGTGTATGTCCATTTAATAAATTAATGAATACATATATATATTTTTTTTATTTTTTATTTTTATTTTTTTTATTATTATTATATTAAATAAATGGACATGAAATACTGTTTTTAAAGGGATAGTTCACCCAAAAATGAAAATTCTGTCATTAGTTACTCACCCTCATGTCGTTTCAAACCCGTAAGACCTTCGTTCATCTTTGGAACACAAATGAAGATATTTTTGATGGAATCTGAGAGCTCTCTGACCCTCCCATAGACAGCAACACAACTGAAATGTTCATAAGTCCAGCAACATAGCAAGGAGATAAAATAATCCATGTGACATCAGTGGTTCAACCGCAATTATATGAAGCTACGAGAATACTTTTTGTCCGCAAAAGAAAAAAAAACGACTTTATTCAACAATTCGTCTCCTCCGCATCACCCTATAGCGCCATTTTGGAGAATATCCGCTGGACGTAAACAGCTTATGCTGTTCTGTGTCAGTTGCGTCACACGAACACAACATTTCAGTTGCGTTGCTGTCTATGCAGGATCAGACAGCTCTCAGATTCCATCAAAAATATCTTCATTTGTGTTCCGAAGATGAACGAAGGTCTTACGGGTTTGAAACGACATTATGGTAATTAATGACAGAATTTTCATTTTTGGGTAAACTATCTCTTTAAGATCATGAGAAACATAAATTCAGTCAGTTGTGTACAAATTTTGTAATAAATATTGCAATGCAAATATGAACAAATACAGTACTTTTACAGATATCAACATGGGGTTTAATTTAGTAATTTAAAGTCTGTTCTACAAATGATAGTATTATTGGTTGTTTTTTATTGTACTGTTTTGATATTTGAATTTCTTTCTTAATCATTATTACAGCTGGAGATGTCACTAATGAGCTGGTGAGACATTTCTTGATTGAGACGAGTCCGAAAGGCGTGAGACTGAAGGGCTGCCCTAACGAGCTGTACTTTGGTAAATCAAACTGTTTAAATTTGTTTAATTTAAAATGTTGTCAAATCTGTTCTGAAACCTATTGAGCTGTGTTTAGTATTAACATGTTGCAAGCACCATGTTGGATCGATTTTTTACTTTTTTTTTTTTTTTTTAAATGAGGCTTTCGAATGCGAACACTGACACGAGAATAATTTGTTGAATGTTCACTAATCTGAAAGTCCAATCTGCCAAGCTTGTAGAACAAATGCGTGTGTGGTTTTCGCTCTTCAATACAAGTTAACATGTGAATCCTTCCCTTTAAATCAAGCTGTCCGTGTAGGTTCCAGAAAGCTGTAGAACATATGTAGTCCAAACGACAGCATGGGAGCAGCTGACATTATTAAGTACAGCTTAAAGACAGCCCCTCTCTAATTTACTGTCTACTGACCACATTACACGGAGACCTAGTTTATTCAATGGACAGTGCTGTCTTCTCCAGTATGCCCCATTCCACATCAAATAAGGAGACATAAAAATCAGGACTGGGCAGCTTGCATTACGGTAACCATTGCATAAGCGTTTGTTAATTATGAAAAGCAGAACAGACAAAGAAGAACTCTGATTTGTGGCAGCGAAAGCAGCTGTGGGTGAAACTTGGCAGGATTACTCTGTTGTCGGGAATAGCACTCGTGTTAATACAGCGATATTTAAGCTCCACTCCTCCGGTTGAATCTCGGCCAGGACGCCCACTGCTTACAGGAACAGTTCACCCAAAAAAAATGGTGTTATCATGTTTCTCATCATCCTGTCATTCCAAACCCCTATGCTGTTAAATTTCGCTGTTGTTATAAAAGGTGAATTTCTGTAGAATCTTTAAGCTACTTTTTATTCAGTTCACAGGGACTACGGTTATCAAAAAGGACAAAAGCTCCATAAAAGTATCATAAAACTTGTCCAACCAACTTAAGCGCTAAGTTTTCTGATGTCATATGATAGCTTTGTGTGATGAAAAGATCAAAATTTTGTTTTTTTTCCACTGAAAAGCTTGCATAGTTCAAAGTGCCGTGTCAGGTTTTTGGTCTTTGTGTGTTTTGTAACTGAACAACATTGACCTCAAATCTGACACAATGCTTTTAACCGTGCCATATTTGATTTTGAGTGAATAACAACTTACATTTAGGTCTCTTTCAAATTTTTTTTTTTGGCATAAAACTGTCATATGGGTTCAGAAGGCTTGTATTGTAGTGCACCAGTCATATTGACTGCTTTTGTGACACTTTATGGTTGTCTTTTTGTTTTGGAGCTTGACAACTTCTGTCATCATTTAATTTCAAATATTGAAAATAATGGACAGAATACTACAAAATTTCACCACTTAAAGAAGAAAGTGGGGTTTGGGACAACATAAAGGTGAGTAGCTGTTTAGGAGTGAACTATTCCTTGTAAAGGGGCCTTAAAGTAAACTGTCCTCAGTTAGTGTTGATAAAATCTGATTGCTGAAGGAGGAGAGTTTAAAAGCTGATAATAACATTTAAAATTGGCATCAAGGACTCATTTCTGCTATCAACCTGGACATTTTGCTTCCGCAGTTCTGCTGTTTCTCATGAGCAGTGGGAAACATTCTGCCCAAGCAAAGTCTCTCCAGTTGTTTTTGTCCTAATATAGTCAAATATTTGAAGGAGAGGTTTAGTAAAGAAAGACTCTGGAGGTTAAACCAAGTGTCGGTATAACTGTCCCTCCTATCATCCAACTTTCGCTGACACAACTGGTCAACAACATGGATTTATGGTTTGTCAATGCCGGGCATCAAAGTTTGACTGCTTCGGGAGGGTTGTAATGTAAAGTATGCCCTCCTCTGATTTCTGCTCGTAAATCTGACTCCAATTTTGTTTTCATGTTTTCTGTGTTCAGGCTGCCTGTCTGCACTGGTCTACCAGCACTCAATCACTCCTCTGTCTCTACCCTGCAAACTAGTCATACCAACCAGAGGTGAGACGACATATCACTTTCTCTACACATACAATGGGGTCCAAAAGTCTAAGGCTGATGATACATGGGGCAACTTTTTGAGCAATTTTGCCGGGCAACTTTTTTTGAGCAATGTTGCTTGGGCACTTTCCCATTGAGAATGGATGATAAATGTCTATCTGGATACTTTAGATCGGTCGTGGGTCCTTGTGTCTCTCCTAGTTAAATGTGAATATACATTTAAGTTAAAAAAAAAAGTTATTTTTTTTCATGTATTTTTAATTTATTTAGTTTTTCCCCCCACTGTGTAAGCTGCTGCGACTTTTTATAAAATATATTAAAAAAAATGCAGTTTAGAGCTGCAGACAAAATGATCTGTTAAACTTCATGTTTGTTAGCATTTTTCAAAAGATCCATTATGTTTGGTAACTAAATGGAACAGTTTTGGAAGGTCATAGTAACCAATTGAAGTGATTATTCAGTCACATGACTTGAGGAAAAGTAACACGACTTTTTACATGCACATCTATAAATGTATTTGGTAAGTGTGTTTTATTGTAGCTTATGCACATACTAGCTCTCTGAATAAAATGTTTATCCATCTCATGGGAGGGCATGTGGTTTTTATGCATATTTCAGTTTTTTATTTGCTCCTTGGTGTATTTATCCAACAATTTCACACAATTTGCAGAACAATACAAGGGAACCTAAGCATCTGTATTCTTTTGTTCAAACATGAAAGTTTGATTGATACTGTTGTTAAAGCAAAACAATATCTAAAAAAATACAAATTAGTAAGGCCAGATGCATACTTCCACTGTGACTTTTTTGTACGTACTGTACATGCCTACTCATCATGACCTCACTTAGCTGTGCTCTCTGTCATGATGATGTATGTCCTGTTTGCCCGGTGTGAATAATTGTGAGCATTTTCCGAGGTCTGTGCATTCAGCTGGCCTCTGTCCTCAGCCAACTGCTATGTGCCATTCAGGTGTCAGGGGGCATGAAACCACACACCTTTATGTGTGCATCTCTGCCTTTTCAAACACTGTGTGACAGCGTGTTAGCCAGGCGCTTTGATTCCTAGCATAGCAAGAATTCTCGCAGCAGAATGACAGGCCATAGCACTCAAACGGACAGGATGTGCACAGTCTAAACTTTGACCCGTTGTCATTTTTACAGATCCTCTAGAGGAGTCACCTGAGATCGCTACACCAACTAACCCGGCGGCAGAGATGCTCAAACAGGGTGCAGGTGAGAATATTTACATGAGTTATTGATAGTATAAAATATTTGTATTCCTCTAAACCTCATAAAAAGCAATATTCCAGATTAATTTGTGGCACAGTGTTAATCACCACAATAATCACGCTTTCAGTAAGGAACTTGAACAAGAAATACATGGACCAGACAACAAACATTTAACAAAAATATGAGCTGCACATTTTAGTTTTTAATCAGTCGGTAATGCTAGACTGTGTTTTGATATTTTGAAACAATATTTTAAAAAAGAAACGAAAAGAAAACCCAGGATTAGTCAGTTATGTTTTGTGGTATTCAACATTATGCCTTACATTTTGGCAATTGAGGTAATATTTAAAATGTTGATAGCTATAATACATAGAATTTGCATGTAAATGCAATGAATCGAAACGCAGATAATTTTAAACAAAAGTTTGTATTTTCTTGCTTCTACTACAGTGTGAAAATACAGTAGATATACAGTATATTATAGGGGTAAAATAATATCTATATTGTAAAAAAGGTAATATGGTTAATGTGCAACCTTTGTTTAAAAACTGTATTTTTTAAAAGCATTAAAGTTCAATGTGTTTAGCATTACTTCATTCAGCAAAATCCCTAGAGATGTGGATTTATCAGCAGTATTTATTCATCTTAGATCTGTTTATGCTCTCTAGATACAGTACATTTAATGTGGGTTTTCTCCATTAGTCCAAGTGTTAGTGCAGTTACAGTAGCTTTTTGTTGCTTGTTTATGATCTGATATCAACTCTGAACCAACTGCCATGTTCTTCCCCACCCTGGTGTCACTCCTGTGGAAATGATTTAGGGCAGAAGAGTTCATCTGACTCCCATGGTAAACCCAGTGATGCTCTGCGCATTCTTATTCATTTATCTGTGTCATTGTGTTTAACCTGACTTTGACTGCCGTGTCTAGAGAGAGAACCGCACTCTTCTTTTACTACTGTCTGTGCATGTGATGGTCCAGACCTCCAGAAGCACCTTCACCTGTCTGTTAAAAACTGTTCGGCTGCTGTGTTTTAAGCTTTTTGTCAAGGCCTCGATTGCATTTCAAGAACACCTTTCTAAATGAATGTGGCATGTTCTTTCATGACTGATGTTAGATTACTATGCATGGATCTACTGATAGATGATGCCAGTGTTTCTCAATTTCTTTTCAGCTCCGCCTTTGAGAGAAAAAAAATTACGAATTATGAATACTAATCAATTGTTGCCACATTTTGGTAAAGTACATAAAACTGTTGAACTGTAGATGAAGTTATTTTAAAAAACCATTACCTGCATTTTCTTTCTATAGTCTTATGATATGTCTTTCTAGTAATAAAAAAGGGGGGAAAATGCATCCGAAATGCATAAAAAAATACATAAAATATTTTAAAGATATGTTTTATATATAATAAAATAAATAAATAAAACATTAATACTGATTTGCAGGAGCAGTATTGAAGAGTAGTTCACCCAAAAATAATAATCATTAAAAAAAATATACATTTAATAGTAAAAAAGAAAAAAAAGAAACTGCACACAAACTTCATTGTTTTTTTGCTTGAATTGCAGTGTTGTTGTTGTTAACTGAAAATATAAAAAATACTTTTCCTTTATTGAAACATCTTAAATGAGTTATAAATATTAGATAAAAAAATAAAAAAATACACATTACAATTTAAATGAAATGAAACAAGTACTTAAATGACTAAAACTGAAATAAAAATGAATGAAAGGTAAGTAGAAATAATAAAAAATGACAGATTTAGTAAAACTTAAAATTCAAATGAAAATGGAAAATATAAAAATAAAGGCTAATTCAACATTTTTATAAATTCTATAATAGTACATATTTAGTATACATAATACTAAAATAACACTGGTGAATCATCAGTGCAGCATGTTTAAAAATGTGGTTATGAATGAGAGTTCAGAATTTACGCCAATACCTCTTTGAGAACCACTGGATTATGCAAATGCAGAATATACTAATGATATGTGTGTGTTTGACAAAATCACAGTATGTGTGAAGATCAGAGTTTAAGGCGCATCTGCCTTACATAATGCAGTAGTAATTTAATTCTTTGCGTATACCACCATGGTTATTGATCTACAGTGGGTACGGAAAGTATTCAGACCCCCTTAAATTTTTCACTCTTTGTTATATTGCAGCCATTTGCTAAAATCATTTAAGTTAATTTTTTTCCTCATTAATGTACACACAACACCCCATATTGACAGAAAAAACACAGAATTGTTGACATTTTTGCAGATTTATTAAAAAAGAAAAACTGAAATTTCACATGGTCCTAAGTATTCATACCCATTGCTCAGTATTTAGTAGAAGCACCCTTTTGATCTAATACAGCCATGAGTCTTTTTGGGAAAGATGCAACAAGTTTTTCACACCTGGATTTGGGGATCCTCTGCCATTCCTCCCAATTTAACCACAGCAGTCAGTCACAACATTTCTGCATTGATCAGTGGATCTGGTGACAGGATCAGAATTATGATGAAGTCTATTAGGAGTTGTCAGCTTTTTTAGCAGTGTTTGGCAGGCAGTAAGGCTGTTAATGTTGCTCATTATTACAGTTCAAGGATTTTTCAAAGCTTTAACCTTAAGTTTTAAGTTTCAAGGTTCTTTATTTGTCACATACATATTATGTACATGTGATGTAATGTAGTGATTTTTACAATTATAGACAGACACACACACACACACACACACACACACACACACACGGAGATAATAAAAGAGAGAATGTAATAAAATTAATTCTCAAGAAATGTGTGAAATAGAAAATGAATATAGAATGTTGTAGGAAAAATAATAGAGCTGAGATTTTTGTAAAAAATGCAAAACTATGCACACTAAGAACCATTCAGAACATCTTAGCATTAGAGCAACATTTTTTTATAAATACATGAGCCAGTACTACCCAGAAATTGGGGGAAACAGCAAGTAACACATTAAACATGAAATTTTGAAGAAGAAAGACCGAAAGGAAATGTCAAAGTCTATTTTACACACACACACACACACACAGAGATAATAAAAGAGAGAATGTAATAAAATTAATTCTCAAGAAATGTGTGAAAAAATAGAAAATGAATATAGAATGTTGTAGGAAAAATAATAGAGCTGAGATTTTTGTAAAAAAATGCAAAACTATGCACACTAAGAACCATTCAGAACATCTTAGCATTAGAGCAACAATTTTTTATAAATACATGAGCCAGTACTACCCAGAAATTGGTGGAAACAGCAAGTAACACATTAAACATGAAATTTTGAAGAAGAAAGACCGAAAGGAAATGTCAAAGTCTATTTTATTTATTTTTTTAAGTATTTTAGATTTTTCTATATTCAAATCATTACTCAAAACTCACGTTTTAGCATTGCTTTTAATGTGTGATTATTAATGCAGTTATTGCTTCTATTGAATTGATTTTCAGGTATTTTATCTCTTGTAAAGCATCTGTGTGTTCCTTGAAAAGTTCTCTATAAATAAAATATATCATTATTTTTTAGTTAATGCTGTAAAGTTAAACAGCTATAATCTGTTTCAATGTCGTTCCAGGTGGAGCAAATCAGAGGGTGGCACTGCAAAGTAAGTTTTGATAACGGAGAACTCGATATTTTGCAGCTCAGCAGACATGTTATCTGAAAGCAGTTTAGATATGTATCAGCAAGCTCTGCTCCCCCTTTCTGGTGCATCATGGGATAGAGTACTTATGCTCAGGGCTATCATGATGAATGAGCTGTGATCTGATTGTGATCTCTGCTGTCTTAGCTAATGGCACAGAACATGATGCTAACGTGCTAACTTTCACACATGTGTGTCATGATTTACCCTCTGAGGCCGCACACTACATATTAAGGCTGTCAAAAAATGTTTTAGTGAATTTTGAATATTTCGAAAATCCACAACGTTTTTGCATTGGAATTTTAGGTGTGCGTTAAGGAGGCAGCCTTATCAGTGGCGCACGAGATGCGATGACGATATAAGTGTCATTGCATTTTAATGTTTTTGTTAACCTATCCAGTTGAAGCCACTATATGCGGCGCTGCTGCGTTGTTAATTACAAATATTGCGGAAAAAGAGAACATCAATGCGGAGATCTTGTTAACTTCAAAACTGAAACCAAGCCGTTCACACAGAACACATATTTCGTGCATTTTCTAGAGCAGAGATCCTCAAATCTGGCCCACGAGATCCACTTTCCTGCAGAGTTTAGCTCTAACCCTAATCAAACACACCTGAGTATGCTAATCAATGTCTTCTGGATCATTAGAAAATCACAGGTAGGTGAGTTTGATCAGGGTTGGAGCTAAACTCTGCAGTGCATTGGCCCTCCAGGGCAAGATTTGAGGAACCCTGTTCTAGAGGGACGTCTATTATCATTGCTCTCGCATCTCACACAAAGGAGCCACATGTTTAGAAAGCCATGTAAAATGAATGCAAGTTCAACTTTGAAAAAACATACATCAAGACTTTATGGCGGGCTTTTTCCGCATCCCACTGCAACTTGTGTTTTTAAATGAAAAATGCGCTCTGTGGGATTTCGGTCCTTTGTATTAAACTATGCATACATACATGATGCTGTTTTGTTTATAGTTGTTTAAGCTACTTAATTATAATTGGTTTATAAACATTATTTTAAACATTATGCACTTTGAATAAACGTGCGTTAGTAATATTTTGCTCAATGCGCCCTCTTGTGGCCTCAGGAGAGAAGCCAAAAGCTTTTCTTCACCCTAACTGAAATTATGCATTTTAAATTTGAATATAATACGAATTTTGATCATATTTAAGTAAAAAATTCGAATTTAGTTTTTCAGCTATTTTGACAGCCGTACTACATATATGAAGGATAAATGCTTCTCAGATGCTTCATCATTCTCATAAGTTCTGTCATGATTTTCTCACCCAAGTTGTTCCAAACCTGTATGAGGTTCTGTCTTCTGTTGAACACAAAGGAAGAGATTTTGAAGAATGTTGGTAACCAAACAGTCACTGGTGGCCATTGACTTCCATAGTATTTTTTTTTCATACTATGGAAGTCAATGGCTACCGTCAGCTGTTTGGTTACCAACATTTATAAATGATGACAGAATTTATATTTTTGGGTGAGCTATTCCTTTAAAGAGACGACAAGGAGCCGGTTTCATTCTAAGAACCATAGAGATGATTTTTGGCCCAAAATAACCGTCTGATATGATCCTCTCACACCCAATCTGAGCAGATCTCTTTACTAAGCACTTGAGTTTTCAAGCACAATACACTTTACACTCTTGGTGCAATGAGGCATGTGACAGCCCTCACGGCTCGATCTGGGCTGCTTCTGAAAGACACATTAGACAGATTACATTTCAGATTTAGATTTACATCCTAATCATTTCCTTTCAATTTTGGGGTGGAATGTGACCTGGACATGTATTGTAAGATTCACCCAAGTACTGTTGTGAATCTTGCTAACAAGTTTCAAGCCTTCTCTAGCTCCTGATCTTGCAGACAGAATGCAAGAAAGCAATGTGTGTGAACTGTCCTTAATACAAACAGTGCATCAAGATTTTTTTTCTTCTTCTCAGGTTCTTTGGCTTTGTGGCCAGAAAGCAAGGTAGCACGACAGACAACGTCAGTCACCTGTTCGCCGAGATGGATCCCGATCAACCAGCCACGGCCATCGTCAACTTCGTCTCTAAAGTGATGATCAACTCTCAGAAGCGGTGAACTCTTCACGCAGCGCTGCTTTCTGGAGGACTTTCATTTTGCTCTGTTTGAATTCTTTTTAAGTTTCTGTTTTTCATTCTGTATGTTTGGGTGAGAGGCTGTGTGTATGTGTGAGGAAGGGTTATTCGGACGGCAGTGAGGAAGAGGGACAGAGGAAGTGCAGTGTGGGCGTAGAGGAGTGAAGTACAGAGGGGAGGTGATCTTCATCTCACTCGGATGGGACGTGATGAAATGATGTCGGTGATTTTGTTGCTGTTTTTTTAAGAAAAAAGGACAAGAAAAAGTAAAAAAAATAAAAATAAAAAAAAAAGTTGATGAAGAGGCTGGTGTACCAAAGATAAGAGAGCAGTCAGGACAAACCAATCATTAAGTAAGCGTCCTATTATATCTTGGTAAACCACAGCTGCTTCCTCAAAACTGTACATATGAACTGAAGCATCACCTCTTTTCCTTCTGAAAGCGGCTAATGTTTCTCACGCTACAAGTGCAAGACCTTTTCATACGTCTGCTAAGAGTCCACTCTGGATAAACTCAAAACCTTGTGGGGATTTTAAAGGTCTCTTGCACATAACAGCAGAACCTACAGTAGCAGAAGCTAAAGGTCAGGATGGGTTAGATATTCCCATCCTCATAGATGCTTTTCTGAGAGAATATCGGATGCTGGAGTTGTTTCAGTAATTCAGCGTCTCCGTTCACCTCATATCTCTGGAAAGTGCAATAGAATGGCATTTGAAGACAGACTGACAGATGACGTGTAAGGAAAAAATAATGGCGACACCATTTTGCAGGTGTTTGACTGTCAACAAGTAGAGCAACCAAATTGCATTTGTTGTCCAAAAAAAAAAGTTTTTATTTGTGAACATTTATGTTTGCATGATGTCATGCATTTCAAGTCACATTTATTTTAAAGTGCTTTATACAATACAGATTTAAATCAGCTTAAACAATAAACAGGAAAATAAGAGTGTTAAATTTGCAAAATGAATCAATTATGGAACAACTTCAATTTCAGCTGTAAAGCAGCTTTACAAACACAATTTGAAAAATTGTGTGATTATTCAGCTTAGTTTAGGTCAGTGTTGATTCAGTTCACTAAGTGTCAGTGTTGGAAAGTTCATCATTTTTAAAATGATTTCAAAGGCAGCTCTGCAGAAGACAATAATCTCATTATCCAGCTCAATTCAATTTTTTTTCATCGGATAGTGTCAGTGCAGTCAAATAGATAATAGTTTCTGAATATTAATTATTAAGTGAGCAAGCCAAAAGTGACAGTGGCAAGGAACCAAAACTCCATTATGAATCAAAATGTTGCATTCAGCTCTTTCCACTTTGGCGTTTGGGAAATGTCTCTGAAATCACAGTAATGGATGGACATCCAATTTTATATGCTGTTCTATTGCACTTTTCAAGCTTGAGCTGAATTGAACACAATATAACACAGACTTCTCAAGATCTTTTATGCACATGTCCAGCGTCAACAGCAACTTCAGTTCCTGGTCTCCACTTGGTAGCGTCCATGTGCTGCTGCTGTGCTCTCTTCTCTTCAGGTCTGACTCGAGTGTATATCGTTGTGTATCTGGCAGTAAGGTGTGGATCTGTCACTGTATCTCTATGCCTTGCTTCAAACACACTCACACTATCATTCTACCCCAAAGTAAGCTAAGTATATATATATATATATATATATATATATATATAAAATACAACAAAAAGTGATATTACTGAATATTTATTGTATTATTATGGTTTTGCTACTTTTGTTTTGCTCCATGTTAACTCATTTACCCATAGATATATTGTATAGTCTACATAAAGATTAGCCTCCACAAGAAATAATCTTTATTTTGGCTAATATTTCAAAATCGTGAGATTTTGAGAAGCATTCTATGATATATGGTGTAAAGTGTATGTATTTGGAAAGCTTGACATTATTGCATATTTTCTCACGTCGTTTTTCTTTAGCTTTATATATCGACATAGACTTTAAAGTAGAACTCACTGTCGCTTTTGCATACGTAAGGGGTTACATCCTAAAGTTCCTTTGGATAAAGTGAGTTGTCTGATATGTTTACTGCAAGAGACTTTGTGTAAAGAAAAGTAAGGAAGCGTCTTTATTTTTGTATTATTGTTATTATTTTGGCGTCCTTTCCCTCCCAGTATTTATCCCTCAGTGAAACCCACTCGTTTGGCCGCTCACAGTGATTCTCTCAGGCAGAATTCAGTATTTTGTTTTATACTGCCATCGTGAGGCACTGTCAGGTTTTGCCAGCCATATCATCATCTATGCATCCTCTACAATTCCCTTAGATACACAGAACCGTTCTGAACCCTTAAATTTAGATGAAAAGTAATACTGCAGTGTTTTAACTGTGATTTGCAGAGAAAGTCCCCAGCAATTATTTCGTTTACGCAGGATGTCCGTGCCACCCTGGCAACTGTCCCATGTCTCCCCAATTAGGGTGTCTTGCTTTTTTTGTATGTAAATACTTCATTTTTGCCAAAGATTTTATTTCACGTTTGTATGCCACTGTCTGGTCGTGTGCGAACGACGGCTTGTTGTTTTTGGCATGGCGGTCTGTTTTGACTCAATGCACATGCTATATGACGTGTTCCACTGTGTTTGGTTGCTATGATTCCCTTGTGTTTAGCCTTTCAAAACTGCTCCAAAAGAATGCAAAGCACTTAATGATCAAGAGCTGAAAAACAGCAAATATCAAATAATATGACTGCTTCAATTATCCTAACAGCAACACCGTGTTTACACTGGAAGCGTCCAGCAGCATGAGCCAAGCCTCTTTTTCCATAGTGCTTCAGACATATTGAGAGGAAAATGAGATGGAAAAATAAACTCGCACACAAAGAAACATTGGAGGAACCTTTCTAATTCTATTCTTCATAGCCAAATAAACATTTGTAATGTGAACATGAACAAGGAGTGCATGAAATACAGTAACGCAGATTTGATATGATGTAATTCCCTTGACTATAGATTACGAAACATGGGATTTTGGATGCCAATCTGTCCAGATGCGCAGTTGGCTCCAAAAGTCTGAGATACATTGAAAGTCTGGAATTTTGGTTTATTTAACCCTCTGGTGCTGCTTGGTCATTTTTGATCAAAAAGTTTTTTGTTTTGTTTTTTTAGAATTTTTTACTTGATCAGAATTGTATGAAACTTGGTTAAAGGGGTCATATGATGTTGCTAAAAAGAACATTATGCGGTTTAAGGTAAAAAAAACACATTATTTTCCACATACTGTACATTATTGTTTCTCCTCTATGCCCCGCCTTTCTGAAACACGTCGATTTTTACAAAGCTCATCGGTCTGAAAAGCGAGGTGTGCTCTGATTGGCCAGCTATCCAGTGCGTTGTGATTGGCCGAATACCTCAAGCGTGTGACGGAAATGTTACGCCCCTTACCATATTGTGATGACCTGTCCGGTCGGAGCGACTAGACAAAAACATTAAAACCCATTATAAACTAGGAATTTGTTGCATCCAGTGGGGACATAATTTCGGATTGTAATGACTTATACTGTCTTTTTACGCGTTGCATTGCAACGCGCCGCGTAAACATAAAAGCATGTCTGCATTTGTGATCGGAGAAACGACAAACAACAAGCGCTACTCTACACTGCTCAAAACTCGCGTTTGAATCATCAGTGGCAAATCCTTAAAATATAAAAAAATGTACTTGCAGTCTGTGAGTCAGAACAACCGGCATTGTAGTCTACTCTACCAGGATCAGGAAACAGTCCTCCATAAAATGCGCTGGTCACATCGGAATATTTGGTTGAAGTGTTCTGGAACAGTGTTGTAAATACAACTTAACCACTGATTTCTAGTCGTGTCCTCTTTTGGAAGGCCAAACAAAGTAGTTTCGCTTTCACAACGAGAAACAGCGTCACACACGACGGCCTTGAGTGATCGGAGGCGGGAGGGCTTGAGAACAGCGCGGCCGGCGGATTCGACGAAGGAGTGGCCGGTGGGCTTGCAGCAACCACATGTGACGACTCCGGGCTGGACTCCACTTCGTCCACGGTCCACACACAGCACCTTCATGACATGGTGGCGGCGGCAACAACAATACTTCAGTGAGAATAAAAGTTATACCTTCTTTCTTTGCGTGAACATTTGGGCGGCGTTATGCAAATCTTCCCACATCGTGACATCATGACTTAAACGAGCCGTTTTAGGTAGGCGTGGTTGACAACTTTTATAAAGAATATCTCTTTGGATTTGAGACTTTAGTCTTTGCAACTTTACAGATCTTCTTCATGCACCAAGAGCTTGTAACACTTCAAAGAGAAAGGAAAAATTGAAATCGCATCATATGACCCCCTTTAAGGTTTTGGCACTTGGTTTTGGTTATGTGAACACACACACACACACACACTGCGCTCAAACAAAATGTTACTGAAAGCAAATTTGGAACACAATATGTTTAGATTTATGGCTTTGATTTTCATGTATTTTATGTGTAAAACATGTTTGAAAAAAACATATATATATATATATATACACCGAATCTTTTTTTTTTCTTAGTTTCACTTTTTTTTTACTTCAGTAATAATTTGCCAAAATTAAGTCTGTGCTCCAAACTAAAGCTTTCAAGATTTATGAGAGTTTAAGCTGGAAATTTAATTTTTAGATCTATGCTCAAAAAGTGTCAGGGTCTGGTGTCTGGTGTTTCTCCCTCTCACAACCAGAGGTCGCCATTTCCCATCCTCCCGGACTCCTTTACCTTCACTCCACTCACCTGTTCTCTCATTACCTTATTCATTGATTAATTTGTCCCAGCTGTTTACCTGATTGCTTCCTTATAAGCTCCCTGTGTTTTCTGTTCTGGGCTCGTTTGTCTCACATAGGTATCGGTTCATGCCTTTGATTTGTGGCTGCCCTGTGCTCAGTTTATGTTTCGTGGTGAGCATTTATGTTACTCTGGCTTTTTTCTCTTCGGGGTGGTTTCAGTTGTGTTTATTGTTTATTTTTGTGAGTTATAAATAAAGCCCCCCCATCTGCCTGCACTTGAGTCTTCGCCTCTTACAGACCGTGACAGTACAAACTAGCCACTAGAAGACTCAGCGGCGATGGGGATTTTTTTATACCCAGCTCCCGGACGACCGAGGATCCATACCCTTGCCAATGGGCCACATCCCTGCCCACAAAACAATCACCCCTTTGGGCTGTACACCGAGGACCTCTTCGATGAAGGCCAGGGGCTAGGGCTTGAGAAGAACACCCTCAACCACCTGTTTCTAGCGGGCCTGGACGAGCCCGTCAACTGGGAGGAGCTGTGGGAGCTAGATACGTGGTCCTATTGGAAGATGGTCGACCACATCATCTATTTAAGGGAGGTGGAACTGCTGGAGGGTTTCCCCTACTCCCAGTCTGGGCTGCTGTTCCAGAACCTCCTCAGGTCGTGCCGGCCACTTCCAGGTTCTGGGGGTCATTCTCTGGGCATCCCAGGCTGAGACGCAGCGTGGAGGATCCGCCGCTGATGTCGGTGAGGGAGGCAGAGGCACCCGCTCATGATCCTCCCGAGGCGGCGGTGCCCGCTCACAATCCTCCCGAGGCAGCTGGGTCTGTTCACAATGTTCTCAAAGTGGATGTGCCCGCTCAGGATCCCCTTGAGGCGGCGGCGCCCGCTCACAGTGCCCCCGAGGCGGCGGCGCCCGCTCACAGTGCCCCCGAGGCGGCGGCGCCCGCTCACAGTGCCCCCGAGGCGGCGGTGTCTGCTCACAGTGCCCCCGAGGCGGCGGTGTCTGCTCACAGTGCCCCCGAGGCGGCGGTGTCTGCTCACAGTGCCCCCGAGGCGGCGGTGTCTGCTCACAGTGCCCCCGAGGCGGCGGTGTCTGCTCACAGTGCCCCCGAGGCGGCGGTGTCTGCTCACAGTGCCCCCGAGGCGGCGGTGTCTGCTCACAGTGCCCCCGAGGCGGCGGTGTCTGCTCACAGTGCCCCCGAGGCGGCGGTGTCTGCTCACAGTGCCCCCGAGGCGGCGGTGTCTGCTCACAGTGCCCCCGAGGCGGCGGTGTCTGCTCACAGTGCCCCCGAGGCGGCGGTGTCTGCTCACAGTGCCCCCGAGGCGGCGGTGTCTGCTCACAGTGCCCCCGAGGCGGCGGTGTCTGCTCACAGTGCCCCCGAGGCGGCGGTGTCTGCTCACAGTGCCCCCGAGGCGGCGGTGTCTGCTCACAGTGCCCCCGAGGCGGCGGTGTCTGCTCACAGTGCCCCCGAGGCGGCGGTGTCTGCTCACAGTGCCCCCGAGGCGGCGGTGTCTGCTCACAGTGCCCCCGAGGCGGCGGTGTCTGCTCACAGTGCCCCCGAGGCGGCGGTGTCTGCTCACAGTGCCCCCGAGGCGGCGGTGTCTGCTCACAGTGCCCCCGAGGCGGCGGTGTCTGCTCACAGTGCCCCCGAGGCGGCGGTGTCTGCTCACAGTGCCCCCGAGGCGGCGGTGTCTGCTCACAGTGCCCCCGAGGCGGCGGTGTCCGCTGACAAGGCTCTAGAAGCGGCGGTGTCCGCTCACAGTTCCCCCGAGGTGGCGGTGTCCGCTCACAAGGCTCTAGAAGCAGCGTTGTCCGCTCACAGTGCTTCCGAGGTGGCGGTGTCCGCTCACAGTGCCCCCGAGGCGGCGGTGTCCGCTCACAAGGCTCCAGAGGCGGCGGTGTCCGCTCACAAGGCTCCAGAGGCGGCGGTGTCCGCTCACAAGGCTCCAGAGGCGGTGGTGTCCGCTCACAGTTCCCCCAAGGCGACGGGGTCCGCCATTACCCCGTTCCAAGGCGGCAGCTCCACACACACCGCTGTGGTGGCTGCCGGCTCTGCCCCAGTCCCTGGGTCCCCATCCCGCCGGCTCTGCCCCAGTCCCCGGGTCCCCCTCTATCACACGGACCTGATCCACTCAGACTGTGCTAATAATATAATTTGAAATGAAAATAATCTTTATTAGCAAATGCATATTTAATAAATGCTAGTTTATTAGAAAAATGCAGACTTTTGGACCTGACTGTAAATGCTCTGAACATCAGCAGCATGATGCAGATGCTTAGATCATCCCAGAGAACAGATGCTTTTTGTGGCAGACTGCAGATCCAATAGAGGAGATACGCATGTGTTGATTTGCATTTCTCTCACTCTCACTGATTACATCTCTCCACGAGTGAGGTGGAGATGATGATGTAATTTGGGAGTTATGAAGTTATGTAGCAGATCAGTAAGCAGAAAACCATTTTCTCATTAACTGTGTTCCAAGTTGGGTCACTCCTACTTGTTCACATTGCTAAAAGGTTACAAAACACTTTGGCCCATTGTGTTGGGAGGGTCATTTGAAGCCCCAATAGATTACGGAGCAAAACAATAGCTTTTACAGCATTACTCAGAGTTTCCTCTGATCAGTCAGACAAAGCCCTTCAAACTGACCTAAAACTGTGTGTCTGTTATTGGTTAGTATCATCTTGTCCTGCCTATATACACTCACCAGTCTCAGGGAATCAGTTGAACTGTTTCTTACATTGACTATAAATTCAAGAAAAAGTTTTATCTGTGCTAAAATGAGAGCAGACCCTACTGTGTTATTTTAGTGGGATTGAGATATATACAAAAACAATAGTTTTTATTAATATTTTGAATTACAGGGTTTTTGCAGGTTTTATGAAGGTACATGTAAGACTTTTTAATATACAATATAAAGAAAAATTAACATTTTACAGAATAAAGAAAAATGAAGGAATACGATGAGTTGTAACACTTTAAAATTTGAAAATGCATCTTCCAACCAATCTCCATTTATGATTATTAATAATAATAATTTAAAAAAAGCTAAAGGCTTGAGCCCACAAATATCTGCCAATGGCCAAGTTTTCAAAGCTTTCATATCCCATTGACCGATATTGTTCTTGTTTTAAACATAAACTTTTTTTCAATATTTAAGAAAACAAGACTTCATATGTTCATTTTGCATCTCAAATGCATCTTGATTTAAGGATGTTTTGAATATGTATTGGGGAAAAAAAATCCATTTTGTAATTTTGTTGTGTATGTTTGTAATTTTTATTAGTTTTTTTAAATGTCTGTAGAATATTTTTTATATATTTTTTTAGTTTATATATATATATATATATATATATATATATATATATATAATTTCTATTTT
>NW_015506770.1:246277-258182 GCF_001515645.1 Sinocyclocheilus grahami
TATATATTTTTTTTTTTTATATATATATATATATATATATATATATATATATATATATATATATATATAATTTCAATTTTCATTTATTTTAAGTAACATAAATATAGTTTTAGTTTACAAAAATTACTTTGAAACAATTCACAGTCAGAAATTGCGAGTAAATTTCACAAATAATTACAAAGAAATGGCAAGTAACACATTGAATTAAATGTGAAATTTTAAAGAAGACTGTAATAGTACTTTCTTGTAAAATGTGCTTCAGTTATCTGTTTTATTTACAACTTGCCTAAACTTTTTACTACAAAGTGCCAAAAATCAAAATAAATTGAGAACCGTATGATGAAAGTAAATGTTGCATTATATTCAACTATATTATAATATTAAAATGTACATTAAAAAATCTAATTATTATTTTTAAATTCTTCTATATTCTTCTACATTTCTTTATTATCCTGCATTTCTGTATTTAAAAAAAATAATACAAAAACATTAAAACAAACAGATAAATTAGAAATATAGATATGCTTCAAAAGCATGTTTTCCCCCCACTCATGTGATATTGCATGGCCAAATCAAAGGTCATCAGGGGCCAACATTTGGCCATCTCTGATTTACTCTATTGACCCTGGTACTAGGAGGTCAAATAATGCTATAATGCTGCAATTAGAGCCGCTGGCCATTTGATGTCAGTGTTGACCCTTCCTAAAACAAGCTGCAGCAGCATCTCTGGGCGTAAAGAGGAGATGCAGGCTGAGGTGGGCTTATCTGTCCTTTACACAGTAACACTGTGTTATTGATGCTGGTAGTGAGGCAGATAAGGCCCCAGAAGAATTTCAGACAGACTCTCTGTTAGCGCAGGTCTCGCTTTGGCGATCTCACCGATGTGTGACTGGAAGAGCTGTCCGCCCCCGACACCCAAACAATGGAGCCAGTTTAGTCCCACAGTTTATACACACCGTATCGCTCCAGGAAAACATCTCTGTTTGACTTTACGGCCAATGGAAAAGTACAACACGTCGTTTGAAGCGTGTGTGGGCCGAGTTTTTCCCTGAAAATGTCATTGTGATTTTGGAAACTGCTCTCAGCATGGGGTCTAAATGACAAGATGGGAGGAATTAGGCAGTCCATTTAAGGCTGAGGAGGGGATAACCCTCTAATCCGAGTGGGCCTTTGTAAGCTAGGGAGGGAAATCTGAAAATCAATATTTCGTCTGGTTGCTGAGCAAAGTAATCTTTCTGGAGAACAGGTGTCCTATCGCCTGGCAAAGCCTCTTGTCCTTGCATCACACATCAAATGGTGGCAGCTTTGGGAAGGAGACGCCCTTTCATATCGAGGATTGGATGGCGCCCTCGAAGGAGCTGACCTGAAATCATACTCGAGTCTGAGTGATTTGTAAAAGGTCTAGGTGAGTTTTCACTCGCTTTGGATGTCAGATTATGGATGGGTTGGTAAACTGGCTCTACTGAGACTGAGTTTATGGTGGACTTTTCTGTTTGTCCATGTAACTATGTTTCTTGTCAAGGTTTTAAATGAATGGACTAGTAAATCTGACTCAAGTTCTCTCCCATTTTTTCCAGGGCTGGATTGTGGACCAGGCCTGGGCCTCCAAAACTGCCATGAGCTGTGAGTCTCATGCTGTATACTTCATTAATTTAAAGGGAAAACAAGATAATTTTTCTGGAAAAAGGAAAAACTCATTAAACTGTGAGAAAAAGTCGAAATAAAATGCTGAAAATAAACATTCGTGTCATGTTCATTTGAACGTTTCAATCAGTGTCTGCGGTGGCGTTCGTCCTAGGAAGTCGAGCTCCTGAAGGTAGTTTCTGACATGATCAACTAGAGTTCGAATCCGTTTTTGTGAAGTAACTGGCTATTAATTTAGTATCGTTGATGGTTGTGTAACCTCCATTCATAGAACAAAACGACTGTAATCATCTGTACAGCCATTAATGGCAATGCCGTATACAGTAAAAATATCTAAATTTCCTTAAAACAAGAAAAACTTTACAAAAAAATTATTCTGCACTGCAAAACTGCAATACATATTATTATTATTATTATTATTATTATTATTATTTTATAGCCATATTAATATATAATCACAACATTTTTGCCTAATTGTGCAGCCCTACAAACAAGCATAGCAAACCTGGGATTGTTTTTTAAAAGTGCATTTTAAATCGCATTTAAAAAAAATACCCTTAAAGGGCAAACTTTGTACCTTATCTACCCCTAAATGGTACCCCATGTGTACCCTTAAGGTACTACTATGAACTGTTTAGGGGTAAATAAGATACAAAGATGTCCCTTATTATTATTATTATTATTATTATTATTATTATTTTATAGCCATATTATAGCCATATTAATATATAATCACAACATTTTTGCCTAATTGTGCAGCCCTACAAACAAGCATAGCAAACCTGGGATTCTTTTTTAAAAGTGCATTTTAAATCGCATTTAAAAAAAATACCCTTAAAGGGCAAACTTTGTACCTTATCTACCCCTAAATGGTACCCCATGTGTACCCTTAAGGTACTACTATGAACTGTTTAGGGGTAAATAAGATACAAAGATGTCCCTTAAAATGTACTGACCCAGTGAAAACCCAGTGTTTTACTCCTTTTTGATACCATTTTTGCAAAAATGCATTTTATTTTATTTTTTTTATTTTTTTATATTTTTTATATTTATATTATATTTTTCCACTAGGGGTGCCATCATGGTGGTATGGCCTCGAAACGTGTGTCCAGGGGGTTCGTAGGACCATGATCTGGCCCTGCCAGCACCCCATCAATGCAGCAGGGACCAAAGCTTGCCTACTAAAAATACACGCTCCAGGATGTTATTGCTAAGCTGCACATGCGTGTCTGGCCAGCATTTTTCAGCCTTTGGGATGTTTCCTCTCTCTCTTTTCCCTCCATAAATTAAAGAGGTAAAATTTCTCAGTAACACATCGTAATAACGTTTCGCCTCTGACAACATGTCCAGAATTGATGTGTGTTTCCTAGTAAGACACTGCACAGAATGTGTTTATTACTGTGTGTGTTAAAGGAGTCTTGGGACCTTCTACTGGCTCATAAAGTATTATCAAAGAGTGCCAGCCTTGGAGAACACAAGCTGCACCTTTCAGATCTCCAGCATGATTTATTCTAGACGAGTACCAGTGTTGAGAAAGCTAATTTGAAACAAGCTTCAGGCTAATTCAAAATTGTTACAGCAGTACAACCAAACTACTGTTCTAAGATTGGGTTCGATTTTTAGGGGTTCAAGCGCATAGTGCTGAAATCGCATTGTAATTGTTAGAATGGCCAAGAATCAGCATTCTCCACCTAAAGCTGACTGGACAGACAAAACCATAAGTCATAGAGACTTGAAATCTGGTCTCTATGTGTGTTAGTACTCACACCATCTAAAACGTCACCAAGGCTCGCCCCAATCAACCTGATGGTGGTGCTAAAGCAATCAAAAGTATGAAAATGCTCATAACTCCTAAACCGTTAGTCGCAGGCTCAAGTGCCTTATGTCTTTCCAGTTCTTGGCTCACGACGGACAAAACAAATGCCTCAGATTCGATTGTTTTTGAGAACTAGTCCTAGGTTTTTCACCCGATTGGAGCCAAACCAGTGCAGAAAGTTTCCCTGGATAGTGAATATCAATAATTATTAAAAAAAAAAAATCGTAATGAGAATTAATATAATAGTTTAACCATTTGATTTCTGTGCATATGTGTGTCTGTCTGTGATCATATTCTCCATCATGGATGTGCTTTAGTGTTTGCCATGCACTTCGGGTTGACCTAGACCCTAAAGCATAGCACATTAAAGGCTTTAACGCACTTTAACCCCAGTATTGCTGCTTGCAGCTATATATATTTTCATAAGTTTTTGTCTCATCAAAGCTGCATTTATTTTATTAAAAATATAATAAAAACAGTACTATTTTGAAATATTATTACAATATAAAAGGTAACTGTATTCTATTTAAATATATTTAAAATGTAATTTATTCCTGTTATGCAAAGCAACATTTTCAACATAATTACTCGTCTTCCTTCAGAAATCCTTATAATATTATACAATATCTATACAAAAAGCATTACTTATTATTATTAATCTTAAAAACAATTTAAGAACACTCCATTTGTTTTTGTGCCAAAAAAAGTATAAATCATAACATATAAATAAACGCTTGTCTGTTTGTTTGAATGTTTTTGAAATTATGATTTATAATTTTTGGCACATTGTTTTGAATGAATGAACATCGATTAAGGTGACAACATTCAACTTAAATCTAAATACAACTAATACAATTAGAATAAACAATAATTTATTAAAATATATGATGCGCCCAGTTTGTGTACTTTTTGGAACAAATAGTGTGGTTAGTCCGTTCACACTGAAAATTCCAGAAAGAAAAAGTGCACTTTAAATCCCCGGGTGATGCACTTAAACAACCGGAAAAACAAAGTATGGAATGTTGGATACTACATGCACTGAACTGTCACAGCTTTAATTATGTACTGGAGGGGCTACTGGACTCTGATGTCAACAACAACAACAACAAAAGACAAAATAACCTTATATAATTCATACACCAGCGGGTTGAGTACATAGTGCATAGAATAATTGCATAGTCTATAGTGCATCATTTGGGACACAACTAGTTTGCTATGAAAAAAAGATTTAGATACTTGCTCGCCAACACTGTGCACTTCCTAGATGTTCATTCCCGAATTGACCCGTATATCAGTCCTGCCCTGTAACTATCACTGGTGCCCTTATTAACTTAGTACAGAGAGTTCTCTTCAGACCTCTCATCTGGATAGAGCTTAACCTCCCCCGCCCTCCTTTTCTTTAGCTGTCAGGTCAAGTACGCACCCATATAAATAGCCTGCAAAGTAGGGGGTCAGAGGTCAGAGCTGAGCCATGCCCAGAGGGGGGAAGCTGAATGTAGAACCTCAAGAGGGATCAGGTGTCTCCTCTTTACGGGCGAGGGGGGTGGGACATCACCTGAATGATTGGTAAGGCGGGTGGGAACTATTAAGATGGAGAAAACACACCCGTCCCCCTGACCCCTCCTTGGAGAATTCACTAAGACGGGCCACCATCCGGCTCCATTTACCCAAACAGGTCAGGTGCTTTTTCCGTTTCAGTTTACAGGCCGCTCAGCTGGGGCTCTTAGTGAAGATTGCAGTCAGGCCCCGAGAGCCTCTGCACATTCACACGCCGAGCACTTACGCTAATCTTTCAGGTGGTATCGCTCTCTCGGCATCTGTATTGTACGGGTGCGAGGCGCCCGTGCTTTGTCTTACCATGGGGGCCCTTCTGCGCTAATGGTGCCTTGCTCATTGGCAGGGATCTGCGTCTGCTGCAACAGATGGCACTGGGGTCGTCACGGGTCAGGGCAGGTTACAGCTGTTTGTGGTTGTTGTGACAGGGCTGCTGCTTTGCAGCATGCAGGTAGAGGGTTGGAGGTGCACCGCTGGTTAGTCTCACAAGAAATCATGCCTCCTTTTCCACAGTAACGGCCCGACATTTCGTTCACATATAGGACTTTCCAAAAGCTAATGAGCTGCCTAGCTAGACAGTATTTTAAGGCATCATAGGTTGTACCTCCTGTATGCGAAGGTAGGTAATGCTGCCTTTAAAAATGCTAAAGTGACATTGCAGTTTTGTTGGGAAGGCAATCCCAAAATGCACTGCACTGAATGAATATAAACATATAAGAATAAAAGCCAAGAAAATGTAATATGTAAATATATTTCAGTAACACTTTACAATAAGATTCCATTTGTTAACATTAGTTGATGCATGAGGTGCTATTAAATTCTAATTTTTTTTTTTTTACAGAATGTATTAATTTAGGTTACTCACTAATGTTAATTTACACAAATTGAAATCTGAAGTTTACATTACCTAGATTAAAAATGCTATGAAATTTTTGTTCACCGTTACAAAAAGACTACCGATAACATATTATCAACTGTTACTGAAATATATTTATAATATTTATAACTGATTAAAGCATTGCAGTTCAAATAAAAATGTCAATTTCACCCTTATTTACTCACCCCCATGCCGCTCAACCTGTAGGCTGTTTATTTTTCTTGCCTTGTCCTTCATCTTAGATTTTATTACTTATAACATTTATTTTATTTTTCTAATCTCTATAGCGCTTTCAGTGGAGTGGATTGTTGGAGTAAACTTATAAAAAATAGTTCAAGTAATTTAAAATGAACTACACTACTGTTCAAAAGTTGTTTTTTTTTTTTTTATGAATGCAAATGATAAATTATTACTTTATTTAGCAAAGATGCATTAAATTGATCAAAAGTGACAGCAGAGACATTTATAATTTTATAAAAGGTTTCTATTTCAAATAAATGCTATTCTTTTGAACTTTATACTCATCAAAGAATCCTGAAAAGAAATAAAAAAAGAATCCTGAAAAAAAAAAAATCACAGTTTCCGCAAAAATATTAAGCAGTACAACTATTTTCAACAGTGATAATAATAAGAAATGTTTCTTCACCAATCAGCATTTTAGAGGGATTTCTGAAGGATCATGTGACATTGAAGACTGGATTAATGATGCTTCAAATTCAGCTTCGCATCACAGAAATAAACTATATTTTAAAATATATTCAAATAGAAAACAGTTATTTTAAATGTAAATAATATTTCACAATTTTACTGTATTTTTTGCAAAAATCAAACATTGAGTCACCTTTGCGGAGCACAAATGTGCTGCATGGATATGCTGCTATGTAAAGTGTTCTCAATAAGTCACTGAGGTTCCATTTCTATTAAAGGCCGTTTTCTATGACAGCAAGGCAGCTCACTAGGTTTTGAATTGAGTTCTAGTGCTCCAAACGTGCCTGTGTGGAAATTCCAACACACACTGAATCACACTAAATGTTTTTTTCTCTCTCTCTCCTTTGGTCAATGATCGATAAAACACTCTCTCTATATTTATGATAACTCATATTTTGGTATATTCTTTCCCAGAGACAACATTTTACCAAAGGGCAAAACTGTCATACTATTCTTGGCCTCTTTTTAACTTTGCATGTGGGCTTTGGTTTGTGTTCTCCACCCTCTGGATCAACACATTAAACATCCAGGACAAGTACAGTAAACAGACCCACGTGCTTGTAAAACAGCATGAGTCTCGTGTCAGTCACTGCCCCAGGCCGATCCGCAGGTGCTGGGTGTCCAATGGCAGAAGGGGGAGGGTGGGCAGGCAAGGCCCCTCATCATTAATCATTCTATGATGGCTGGATGGGTCAGGTGTCCATCTCAGAGATATATGCTTAGAGCTGACCAGTACAGACAGCTAAGACTGAACAGATTGTCTTTGCATGCATTCCATTTCAAAGGCAGCGTGTCAGTATGTTTTGGCTCAAATGCATGTGGTGCATGTTTAGGGCAGTTGCATTGTCTGTATCATGCCTGTCTCAGCGTGCTGCAGCAGTGTGGACTTTATACATTGCTCTTAAAGGTATAGTTCACCCCAAAATGAAAATACTGTCATCATTTACTCTCCCTCAATTGTTCCAAACTTGTAAGAATTTCTTTCAGCTGTTGAACATAAAAGATGTTTTGAAGAATGTTGGTAACCAAACAGTAGCCAATGACTACAGTAGTCTGGAAAAAATCCTATGGAAGTCAATGGTTACCGTCAACTGTTTGGTTACTAACATTTTCTAATCTCTATAGCGCTTTCAGTGGAGTGGATTGTTGGAGTAAACTTATAAAAAATAGTTCAAGTAATTTAAAATGAACTACACTACTGTTCAAAAGTTGTTTTTTTTTTTTTTATGAATGCAAATGATAAATTATTACTTTATTTAGCAAAGATGCATTAAATTGATCAAAAGTGACAGCAGAGACATTTATAATTTTATAAAAGGTTTCTATTTCAAATAAATGCTATTCTTTTGAACTTTATACTCATCAAAGAATCCTGAAAAGAAATAAAAAAAGAATCCTGAAAAAAAAAAAATCACAGTTTCCGCAAAAATATTAAGCAGTACAACTATTTTCAACAGTGATAATAATAAGAAATGTTTCTTCACCAATCAGCATTTTAGAGGGATTTCTGAAGGATCATGTGACATTGAAGACTGGATTAATGATGCTTCAAATTCAGCTTCGCATCACAGAAATAAACTATATTTTAAAATATATTCAAATAGAAAACAGTTATTTTAAATGTAAATAATATTTCACAATTTTACTGTATTTTTTGCAAAAATCAAACATTGAGTCACCTTTGCGGAGCACAAATGTGCTGCATGGATATGCTGCTATGTAAAGTGTTCTCAATAAGTCACTGAGGTTCCATTTCTATTAAAGGCCGTTTTCTATGACAGCAAGGCAGCTCACTAGGTTTTGAATTGAGTTCTAGTGCTCCAAACGTGCCTGTGTGGAAATTCCAACACACACTGAATCACACTAAATGTTTTTTTCTCTCTCTCTCCTTTGGTCAATGATCGATAAAACACTCTCTCTATATTTATGATAACTCATATTTTGGTATATTCTTTCCCAGAGACAACATTTTACCAAAGGGCAAAACTGTCATACTATTCTTGGCCTCTTTTTAACTTTGCATGTGGGCTTTGGTTTGTGTTCTCCACCCTCTGGATCAACACATTAAACATCCAGGACAAGTACAGTAAACAGACCCACGTGCTTGTAAAACAGCATGAGTCTCGTGTCAGTCACTGCCCCAGGCTGATCCACAGGTGCTGGGTGTCCAATGGCAGAAGGGGGAGGGTGGGCAGGCAAGGCCCCTCATCATTAATCATTCTATGATGGCTGGATGGGTCAGGTGTCCATCTCAGAGATATATGCTTAGAGCTGACCAGTACAGACAGCTAAGACTGAACAGATTGTCTTTGCATGCATTCCATTTCAAAGGCAGCGTGTCAGTATGTTTTGGCTCAAATGCATGTGGTGCATGTTTAGGGCAGTTGCATTGTCTGTATCATGCCTGTCTCAGCGTGCTGCAGCAGTGTGGACTTTATACATTGCTCTTAAAGGTATAGTTCACCCCAAAATGAAAATACTGTCATCATTTACTCACCCTCAATTGTTCCAAACTTGTAAGAATTTCTTTCAGCTGTTGAACATAAAAGATGTTTTGAAGAATGTTGGTAACCAAACAGTAGCCAATGACTACAGTAGTCTGGAAAAAATCCTATGGAAGTCAATGGTTACCGTCAACTGTTTGGTTACTAACATTTTTCAAAATATATTCAGCAGAAGAAAGAAACTCATATAAGTTTGGAACAAGTGAAGGAAGAGTAAATGATGACGAAATTGTATTTTCTGGTGAACTATCCGTTTAAATTACAGAGGTTGTGTCTATCTATCTATAAGGGACCTATGTTTTCGCAATGTGGAAATTGCAGAATCAGAGTGTAAAACAGACATTTGTCTTAATAACATAATTTTGGATTAATAAAAAGTAGGGCTGTAAAATGAATCAAATTCAAATCATGATATGGATTAGCGTCAGTAATTATTACACAGAAAATACTGCTATTTAAATATGTTATATGCTTGTAGACTATACTAGCGGCATAGTTTTGTCTACTAAACCTACTCAAGTATGCAATAATACGTATTATTATTATTATTATTATTATAAATAAACAAACCATAATTAAGATGTTTTTAACCACCAAATTTTAATCTATACAATAAAATAAAAATAGAAATGCAATGTTTCAGTGTCATCTACCCATCCATCCATCCTTCTGTCCATAAGGCCTATAAACCTTCACATTTCAAAACGTTATAACATTTTCTCATAACTTTAAAACCAAGCTTTGTCAAGCTAATATTGAATGTTTGGCTTAACAATCTATATTTTTGGTTAAAATTACAGTCACATGAACTTGGAATGTTCAATTACTTTTTAAACTGCTTCTTTACATTCAAATTAAAATTGTAGTTCCACATCCTGTATGCAACCTCAAATTCAGATTCAGTTCAAATGTAGAAAATAAATTGAAATTTAACAAACATTTTCAATTCAAATCTGAATGACACACATACTCTGACACAGTGGCATATCATGTATGTTATGGCTCAAATGTACATGGTTCATGTACAGGAATGTTGCATTTTACAGCATGGCTTCGGTTGATTTATGCATTGCTCTAAAGTTTCATAGGGGGCTAATATAAGAACGGCATGCTCTCAGCGATCCTTTCCATGCCTGTCTTTAGCAGGTGTTAACGCCCATTCCTAGATTGCAATGACGACTAGGGGGCCATTCCTAATGCTCAGTGTAAGCAAACAAGACAGGACAGTCTGTACTACCAGGATACATTCAATGTTTGGATATCCCTTATATTTTAGCCCTCCCTGACCCTCACTGCAGTTGAGGACTCTTCCAGCATGTCCCAGAACCTCCTCCACAGTCCTTGAGAATGCCATTCATCCTGCCTGAACCTATCACAACTTTCATCGCAGCATTCTTTCCAATGTCTGCAATGCCTGGAATGGGACGGGCCAGTGATTCTTTTACATGGGTGCAGGCTCTCGGCAGGGAACTCTCTGACTCCAGAACCAGCCTGCATGGGCCTCCTGAGAGTGTATGTGGAGGTAGTGTAGTTCTCTCCCAGCTGACAACCTGACTGATCCGACACATAGTGGCTATTGGGCCAAAGATAACAGAAAAGTTGACAAAGTCAAAACAAGTCTTTACAGTGTACCAGAATACAATAGTGAGTTTCATATAGGCCTATACAGGAATGAGTTACATTCTTTCCCAGTCATCTCAGTGGCAAAAAGTGTCTGAATTTACCCCTGATAGCACAGGTACATCACAGAGACGTCTATTTGACATCTGCATTTACATCTGCAAGACATATTTTTAGAGTGTTTGCTCATCTGCAATACAGGACGCTTTCCATTAGATGTCAAATAGAGGTTTAGAAAATGACTTTCAAGATGTTTATGATTTAGAATGAATGTAAAACTGACATCTTAAAGACATCTATCAGATGTTTGTACACAGCAGATGCTTTCCAGGTGAAGAGATCTTTACCAGACATCTTGCAGACGTACGTGTGCTATCTGGGACCTGAATCATGTGACTTGCTCTCATTCGAAATACTTCTGCTTAATGTTACACTGTCAGATATGCTAAATAAATCTTTCGTATCTCTTGCTCTGGCTACTGTGTATAGACCACAAGGGCCGTATACAGATTTCCTAAAATAATTTGCAGATTTCCTCTCAGACCTATTGGTTACTGTTGATAAAGCACTAAATGTCAGAGATTTTAACATTCACGTTGATAATACAAATGATGCATTAGGACTTGCGTTTACTGACCTAATAAATTATTTTGGAGTAGAAACAGTCACCGGGCCCACTCATCGTTTTAATCATACACTAGATTTAATTATATTGCATGGAATTGATCTTACTGATATAGATATCATACCTCAAAGTGATGATGTTACTGACCATTTCCTTGTATTGTGCATGCTACGTATTACTGATATTAACTATATGGCTCTGCGTTATCGTCCGGGCAGAACTATTGTTCCAGCCACCAAAGACAGATTCACAAATAACCTGCCTGATTTATCTCAACTGCTTTCTGTACCCATAAATACACATGAACTACACGAAAAGACTAGCAATATGGGCACTATCTTCTCTAATACATTAGAAGCTGTTGCCCCCATCAAATTGAAAAAGATTAGAGAAAAACCTACTGTGCCATGGTACAACAGTAATACACATTATCTCAAGAAATAAACTCGTAATCTTGAGCGCAAATGGAGAAAAACTAACTTGGAAGTTTTTAGAATTGTGTGGAAAAACAGTATGTCCAGCTATAGGCTCTAAAAGCTGCCAGGGCCGAGCATATC
>NW_015506770.1:258860-263573 GCF_001515645.1 Sinocyclocheilus grahami
CAGGTGCTGGGTGTCCAATGGCAGAAGGGGGAGGGTGGGCAGGCAAGGCCCCTCATCATTAATCATTCTATGATGGCTGGATGGGTCAGGTGTCCATCTCAGAGATATATGCTTAGGGCTGACCAGTACAGACAGCTAAGACTGAACAGATTGTCTTTGCATGCATTCCATTTCAAAGGCAGCGTGTCAGTATGTTTTGGCTCAAATGCATGTGGTGCATGTTTAGGGCAGTTGCATTGTCTGTATCATGCCTGTCTCAGCGTGCTGCAGGAGTGTGGACTTTATACATTGCTCTTAAAGGTATAGTTCACCCCAAAATGAAAATACTGTCATCATTTACTCTCCCTCAATTGTTCCAAACTTGTAAGAATTTCTTTCAGCTGTTGAACATAAAAGATGTTTTGAAGAATGTTGGTAACCAAACAGTAGCCAATGACTACAGTAGTCTGGAAAAAATCCTATGGAAGTCAATGGTTACCGTCAACTGTTTGGTTACTAACATTCTTCAAAATATATTCAGCAGAAGAAAGAAACTCATATAAGTTTGGAACAAGTGAAGGAAGAGTAAATGATGACGAAATTGTATTTTCTGGTGAACTATCCGTTTAAATTACAGAGGTTGTGTCTATCTATCTATAAGGGACCTATGTTTTCGCAATGTGGAAATTGCAGAATCAGAGTGTAAAACAGACATTTGTCTTAATAACATAATTTTGGATTAATAAAAAGTAGGGCTGTAAAATGAATCAAATTCAAATCATGATATGGATTAGCGTCAGTAATTATTACACAGAAAATACTGCTATTTAAATATGTTATATGCTTGTAGACTATACTAGCGGCATAGTTTTGTCTACTAAACCTACTCAAGTATGCAATAATACGTATTATTATTATTATTATTATTATTATTATTATTATAAATAAACAAACCATAATTAAGATGTTTTTAACCACCAAATTTTAATCTATACAATAAAATAAAAATAGAAATGCAATGTTTCAGTGTCATCTACCCATCCATCCATCCTTCTGTCCATAAGGCCTATAAACCTTCACATTTCAAAACGTTATAACATTTTCTCATAACTTTAAAACCAAGCTTTGTCAAGCTAATATTGAATGTTTGGCTTAACAATCTATATTTTTGGTTAAAATTACAGTTACATGAACTTGGAATGTTCAATTACTTTTTAAACTGCTTCTTTACATTCAAATTAAAATTGTAGTTCCACATCCTGTATGCTACCTCAAATTCAGATTCAGTTCAAATGTAGAAAATAAATTGAAATTTAACAAACATTTTCAATTCAAATCTGAATGACACACATACTCTGACACAGTGGCATATCATGTATGTTATGGCTCAAATGTACATGGTTCATGTACAGGAATGTTGCATTTTACAGCATGGCTTCGGTTGATTTATGCATTGCTCTAAAGTTTCATAGGGGGCTAATATAAGAACGGCATGCTCTCAGCGATCCTTTCCATGCCTGTCTTTAGCAGGTGTTAACGCCCATTCCTAGATTGCAATGACGACTAGGGGGCCATTCCTAATGCTCAGTGTAAGCAAACAAGACAGGACAGTCTGTACTACCAGGATACATTCAATGTTTGGATATCCCTTATATTTTAGCCCTCCCTGACCCTCACTGCAGTTGAGGACTCTTCCAGCATGTCCCAGAACCTCCTCCACAGTCCTTGAGAATGCCATTCATCCTGCCTGAACCTATCACAACTTTCATCGCAGCATTCTTTCCAATGTCTGCAATGCCTGGAATGGGACGGGCCAGTGATTCTTTTACATGGGTGCAGGCTCTCGGCAGGGAACTCTCTGACTCCAGAACCAGCCTGCATGGGCCTCCTGAGAGTGTATGTGGAGGTAGTGTAGTTCTCTCCCAGCTGACAACCTGACTGATCCGACACATAGTGGCTATTGGGCCAAAGATAACAGAAAAGTTGACAAAGTCAAAACAAGTCTTTACAGTGTACCAGAATACAATAGTGAGTTTCATATAGGCCTATACAGGAATGAGTTACATTCTTTCCCAGTCATCTCAGTGGCAAAAAGTGTCTGAATTTACCCCTGATAGCACAGGTACATCACAGAGACGTCTATTTGACATCTGCATTTACATCTGCAAGACATATTTTTAGAGTGTTTGCTCATCTGCAATACAGGACGCTTTCCATTAGATGTCAAATAGAGGTTTAGAAAATGACTTTCAAGATGTTTATGATTTAGAATGAATGTAAAACTGACATCTTAAAGACATCTATCAGATGTTTGTACACAGCAGATGCTTTCCAGGTGAAGAGATCTTTACCAGACATCTTGCAGACGTACGTGTGCTATCTGGGACCTGAATCATGTGACTTGCTCTCATTCGAAATACTTCTGCTTAATGTTACACTGTCAGATATGCTAAATAAATCTTTCGTATCTCTTGCTCTGGCTACTGTGTATAGACCACAAGGGCCGTATACAGATTTCCTAAAATAATTTGCAGATTTCCTCTCAGACCTATTGGTTACTGTTGATAAAGCACTAAATGTCAGAGATTTTAACATTCACGTTGATAATACAAATGATGCATTAGGACTTGCGTTTACTGACCTAATAAATTATTTTGGAGTAGAAACAGTCACCGGGCCCACTCATCGTTTTAATCATACACTAGATTTAATTATATTGCATGGAATTGATCTTACTGATATAGATATCATACCTCAAAGTGATGATGTTACTGACCATTTCCTTGTATTGTGCATGCTACGTATTACTGATATTAACTATATGGCTCTGCGTTATCGTCCGGGCAGAACTATTGTTCCAGCCACCAAAGACAGATTCACAAATAACCTGCCTGATTTATCTCAACTGCTTACAGGAATGTTGCATTTTACAGCATGGCTTCGGTTGATTTATGCATTGCTCTAAAGTTTCATAGGGGGCTAATATAAGAACGGCATGCTCTCAGCGATCCTTTCCATGCCTGTCTTTAGCAGGTGTTAACGCCCATTCCTAGATTGCAATGACGACTAGGGGGCCATTCCTAATGCTCAGTGTAAGCAAACAAGACAGGACAGTCTGTACTACCAGGATACATTCAATGTTTGGATATCCCTTATATTTTAGCCCTCCCTGACCCTCACTGCAGTTGAGGACTCTTCCAGCATGTCCCAGAACCTCCTCCACAGTCCTTGAGAATGCCATTCATCCTGCCTGAACCTATCACAACTTTCATCGCAGCATTCTTTCCAATGTCTGCAATGCCTGGAATGGGACGGGCCAGTGATTCTTTTACATGGGTGCAGGCTCTCGGCAGGGAACTCTCTGACTCCAGAACCAGCCTGCATGGGCCTCCTGAGAGTGTATGTGGAGGTAGTGTAGTTCTCTCCCAGCTGACAACCTGACTGATCCGACACATAGTGGCTATTGGGCCAAAGATAACAGAAAAGTTGACAAAGTCAAAACAAGTCTTTACAGTGTACCAGAATACAATAGTGAGTTTCATATAGGCCTATACAGGAATGAGTTACATTCTTTCCCAGTCATCTCAGTGGCAAAAAGTGTCTGAATTTACCCCTGATAGCACAGGTACATCACAGAGACGTCTATTTGACATCTGCATTTACATCTGCAAGACATATTTTTAGAGTGTTTGCTCATCTGCAATACAGGACGCTTTCCATTAGATGTCAAATAGAGGTTTAGAAAATGACTTTCAAGATGTTTATGATTTAGAATGAATGTAAAACTGACATCTTAAAGACATCTATCAGATGTTTGTACACAGCAGATGCTTTCCAGGTGAAGAGATCTTTACCAGACATCTTGCAGACGTACGTGTGCTATCTGGGACCTGAATCATGTGACTTGCTCTCATTCGAAATACTTCTGCTTAATGTTACACTGTCAGATATGCTAAATAAATCTTTCGTATCTCTTGCTCTGGCTACTGTGTATAGACCACAAGGGCCGTATACAGATTTCCTAAAATAATTTGCAGATTTCCTCTCAGACCTATTGGTTACTGTTGATAAAGCACTAAATGTCAGAGATTTTAACATTCACGTTGATAATACAAATGATGCATTAGGACTTGCGTTTACTGACCTAATAAATTATTTTGGAGTAGAAACAGTCACCGGGCCCACTCATCGTTTTAATCATACACTAGATTTAATTATATTGCATGGAATTGATCTTACTGATATAGATATCATACCTCAAAGTGATGATGTTACTGACCATTTCCTTGTATTGTGCATGCTACGTATTACTGATATTAACTATATGGCTCTGCGTTATCGTCCGGGCAGAACTATTGTTCCAGCCACCAAAGACAGATTCACAAATAACCTGCCTGATTTATCTCAACTGCTTTCTGTACCCATAAATACACATGAACTACACGAAAAGACTAGCAATATGGGCACTATCTTCTCTAATACATTAGAAGCTGTTGCCCCCATCAAATTGAAAAAGATTAGAGAAAAACCTACTGTGCCATGGTGCCATGGTAATACACATTATCTCAAGAAATAAACTCGTAATCTTGAGCGCAAATGGAGAAAAACTAACTTGGAAGTTTTGAAGTTTTTGTGGAAAAACAGTATGTCCAGCTATAGGCTCTAAAAGCTGCCAGGGCCGAGCATATCTGCAAACTCATAGAAAATAACCAAAACAATCCAAGGTTTTTATTT
>NW_015506770.1:265464-274669 GCF_001515645.1 Sinocyclocheilus grahami
ATGCAAAATAAATCTATTGTATCTCTTGCTCTGGCTACTGTGTATAGACCACCAGGGCCGTATACAGATTTCCTAAAATAATTTGCAGATTTCCTCTCAGACCTATTGGTTACTGTTGATAAAGCACTAAATGTCAGAGATTTTAACATTCACGTTGATAATACAAATGATGCATTAGGACTTGCGTTTACTGACCTAATAAATTCTTTTGGAGTAGAAACAGTCACCGGGCCCACTCATCGTTTTAATCATACACTAGATTTAATTATATTGCATGGAATTGATCTTACTGATATAGATATCATACCTCAAAGTGATGATGTTACTGACCATTTCCTTGTATTGTGCATGCTACGTATTACTGATATTAACTATATGGCTCTGCGTTATCGTCCGGGCAGAACTATTGTTCCAGCCACCAAAGACAGATTCACAAATAACCTGCCTGATTTATCTCAACTGCTTTCTGTACCCATAAATACACATGAACTACACGAAAAGACTAGCAATATGGGCACTATCTTCTCTAATACATTAGAAGCTGTTGCCCCCATCAAATTGAAAAAGATTAGAGAAAAACCTACTGTGCCATGGTACAACAGTAATACACATTATCTCAAGAAATAAACTCGTAATCTTGAGCGCAAATGGAGAAAAACTAACTTGGAAGTTTTTAGAATTGTGTGGAAAAACAGTATGTCCAGCTATAGGCTCTAAAAGCTGCCTTAGGCCCTCTGCTATTTTCATTATACATGTTGCCCCTTTGTAATATCATTAGAAAATACAGGATTAGTTTCCACTGTTATGCTGATGATACTCAACTATATATCTCAACAAGACCAGATGAAACTTCTAAATTATCTAAGCTAACGGAGTGTGTTAAAAATGTAAAAGAATGGATGACCAATAATTTTCTCCTATTAAATTCAGATAAGACAGAGATATTACTTATTGGACCAAACAACAGTACACAGAATCTCTTGGATTACAATTTGCAAGACGGATGTACGGTTACTTCCTTTACAGTCAAAAATCTGGGTGTTATATTAGATAGCAACTTGTCTTTTGAAAATCATATTTCCCATGTTACAAAAACAGCATTCTTCCATCTTAGAAACATTTCCAAGCTACTAAACATGTTACCTGTTTCTGATGCAGAAAAGCTAGTTCATGCATTCATGACCTCTAGACTGGACTATTGTAATGCACTTCTAGGTGGTTGTCCTGCATCTTCAATAAACAAGCTACAGGTAGTCCAAAATGCAGCGGCTAGAGTCCTTACCAGGACAAGAAAATATGATCATATTACTCCAATTTTACAGTCTCTGCACTGGTTACCTATTAAGTTCCGTATCAGTTACAAAATATTATTACGTACCTATTAGGCCCTTAATGGGTTAGCTCCTGCGTACCTAACTAGTCTTCTACCACGCTACAATCCATCACGCTCCCTAAGGTCGCAAAACTCTGGACTTTTGGTAGTACCTAGGATAGCAAAGTCTACCAAAGGAGGTAGAGCTTTTTCGCATTTGGCTCCCAAACTCTGAAATAGCCTTCCTGATAATGTTCGGGGTTCAGACACACTCTCTCTGTTTAAATCTAGATTAAAGACACATCTCTTTGGCCAAGAATTCAAATAATGCATCTCATAATCATGTAATGCAGTTATATCAAATGCACATTATTATTCTTTAGCTTGGGATTAGCTACGCTAATTATGTCTCTATTTGTTTCTCTGTTTCTGCCACGGGATTGACATCCCGGATTTAGGATTTACACAAGCTTCAGTCTAGACCCAGAACACCCGTGAAGAGATGATGCCAACCCCTCAGAGGACCTCAGATGATGCCAACCCTGAAACAACATACAGAACTCCCAAACTTTGCTGTAAGTTTGATTGCATCATATAATAATTGCTGTTAATAGTGTCCATCGTCTGTTTGATTGTCTTTAATTGATTTTTCCGTACATTTCTGCCATATGTACATTAACTGACAGCCACCACTGATAAGCTACAACTAAATATATTGTAGAAACTTAATTTTCTGTAAAGTTGCTTTGCAGCAATTTGTATCGTGAAAAGCGCTATACAAATAAACTTGAATTGAATTGAATGTGACTTGCTTTATTATTTTGAGTCTAAAGACACAATGAGCTGTTTACACGATTACAACCAACAACATTACATTATTTTGGATGAAATAGCATCTAAGATATCAAATTATGCCAATTGATAACGAAATTCAAACTATAAATGCACTTTTTTGACACTCCTTAATGTGGTGTGACAGATTGCTGTTGCTGCCTCAGTTCAAGCGTCTGCTCGAAACATACGTGAAAATATAAATTTCAACTTACCGAAATGTATAATCTCCCAGTCAATGTTTCCTTCTCAGAAATACTTAGGAAAGTCGCTTTTGTTATCAAAAAATATATTTATGCACTTTATTATTCATTATATTTTATTTAACCTGTTATCCTTAATCGTTTGTTTAAATAAATTCTGTAAAAAAAAAATAATCTTTAGATCGCATTTTCTCAAAAATTTATTTTTTAACAAACGTCTTTAATAACAGCCACCTTCATAATTAACTTCATAATTATATCACTAAAGCAGAGACTTTCCTTGTTCATTCAGCGCATACAAATCTAAATAATTCTGCATAACAAACCACTCAAAATGATGGAGCAGGTCACATATGTACATGTTCAGATGTAAAACCATTATCACTGGCCTGGTGTGCATCTGTGTATGTTAACTCGTGCGGGAGAGTGTGTGTTCATTGATATCTCTGGGAAAACACTCTTGCCCTGGCCGGATCTCTCCTCACAGATGCGGCTGCCTCGCGGGACTCTGGGATGATGGGGCTTTGTGGTAATTGTGGCAATTCTTGTAAACATGCATACGGTTTTAGAGCTCTTCCTCCCCCCACAGTCGACTTCCTTCCCTGCCAGGGCCCTTTGCACGACAGAGTCACAGTCGACTGTCTGGTTGACTTTCTTCAGACTTTTCTCACTGTAGACATGGCGCCACTGTTTGATATTTTGCTGCAGTCTGATCAAGGACTGTGCTGTCCTTTTTTTTTTGTTTTAGTTCAAAAGGAATAACAGAAGTGGCATAATAACAGGTTATTACGTCACTGTTGCTACACACTCATTTATCCAGACTTGAACTACACAAAATAAATTTATAATGCATTGCACTTTTTTTGTTGTTGAAAACAACATGCAGAATTGTAAATGTAATTCAAATTTGAATTTTAGTGCTGTCCTTTTTTTTGTTTTAGTTCAAAAGGAATAACAGAAGTGGCATAATAACAGGTTATTACGTCACTGTTGCTACACACTCATTTATCCAGACTTGAACTACACAAAATAAATTTATAATGCATTGCACTTTTTTTTTGTTAAAAACAACATGCAGAATTGTAAATGTAATTCAAATTTGAATTTTAGTAAGTAGAATAAATTTAGAAATATTTCTAATAAAATAAACTGTAACTTTAATAATAACTGTAATTTTGATAAAAAATAATTTTATTTTTTATATAGAAAACAACAGTTTGTCAAAACAGGCTTTGAACGCTGGCTTGACAAAGTTTTGTTTGATACTATACTTTGTATACCTTGATAGCAATTTATGTCGGCAAATGCATACATATAGAAAATATTACAACACAGGATGTGGTTTATGTATAACAATTTTATTTATATGGAAAAATAGGACTAAAATACAGATAAATAAACTGAAATTTTAATTTAAATTATAATATATTAAATATAAAAATTTACAATAAAATGAATAGTATAATATAGAATTAAAATGCAGCCAATTCACAAATTGTGAATTTTACATTAAATTTGTTGTTAAAGAATATTTTATGTAATTATAACATCAATATTTTAAGTTATTAAACATGACATCAGAATTGATATACATGATGCATATTCTTTGTTTTAGTGCACACAATTTGTTACTGAATGTTTTGCACAGAAAAACAGTTTGTCTTCATAATATTTTATTAAAACTAAATGATCTGCATCTGAAATAACTTCCTTTTTTTGACTGATATCATGATTTATTTTTACTTTTTCAACCCTTCCCCTCTAAACTTGGCGCCATTCTGATATATAACACCCGTTTTTCCACAATCCAATCAATTCCTGATGAATAAAATTAAATCCCATCTACCTTTTCACAGTTCAATGTCCTTGATCAGTCTGATGTATTTCGCAAACAATTACAGAAGTCAAATTAGTTGCAAACTGCATTTCATGTTGACTGTAAACTCAGGACAGTATTGTTTAAAAATGAAGCTTTAGATGCTCAAACTGCTCATTTATTTCATACAAGCATGATGATGATGATGATGATGAAGCATGGCTCTGCACGAACTGGTCCTGGAATGCAGCACTGCAGCACTGTAACAAATGCGCTGATCATAGAGTGTTTCATTAATTTAACGAGCCCTCTCGCTACATCGAGGGAGCACTTCCAAAACCCCAGATCTCCTGCATGGAGTATCGGATGACAGAAGCTGACTCTGCGACGCCCATCTAAGGCAGCCGTGAACTGTCAAGGTTGGGTTTGTGGAAAATCACTTTCCCATGCAGTACCATGTGAGTGCAGTGGCTTTACCAAAACAAACAGTCCAGCCCAGAGATAAACCTACCGGGACTGATACCAGCCCGAAGGACAGTGGGTCAGGGAGGATCGTTTTTCCATATAGGAAGCAAGTATATAATATTTGAGATAGCAAAGAGAGGAAACTCTGGCTTGGGTGACGGCATTAGAATGTGCAGCATGCGCTTCTGGGGCTGACAGACAGAGGCAGGTGGAGCAACAGAACATGGCAACACCTGCCCTATTGCCTCATCAACACAAACTAATGTTAGTACCCCTCCCCGGAATCCCCCGAAATCGCTTCTTCATGCTCTGCAGATGCAGCCCTGATGGTTGTGCTGATTAGCCTGTGCTGCAGGTCAGAATTCAGTATCTGCTGCCCAGTCACGAACAGTGTTGCTGCATTCATACTGTCATTTTAAATCCACACTCCAGACTGGACTGGCCCGCCATTGCCAAGGGCTTGTCAATAAGTCTCTGCTGACTTATTGATGCAGTGAGCCAGCTTGTGGACTGCTGGGGTGGATGTGGATGACTGTGGTATAGTCAGCGGTCTAGATGCTGGATGTCAATGCAGGCCTGTGTTTCCTCTGGCTGGGCAGCAGGTTACTGTGGGCTGAGTAAGAGAGCGGTCAAGGACAGGGGAACTCAAAGGCCCAGAGAGAGAGAGAGAGTCGTGTAGTGGTTTAGAGAGGCGGGGGTTTGGGGTCAGCAGGGGAGATTAATGCTAGAACTGTGGTTCTCTTGTCCTTTGCTTAAGTTCATCTGACCCTTGATCTTGACCTGAGCCATCATAACCCCAGCTGGCTAAGCAAAGGCGACACTGATTGTGTTTTGCCACTCACAGCTCTGGGCTTTTGGGGAGATTAACTTTGACCTTCTATTCTATTCTATTCTATTCTATTCTATTCTATTCTATTCTATTCTATTCCATCCATCCATCCATCCATCCAACCATCCATCCATCCCATGTTTTAGACTAGTTTAATTGCAGTTGAATGACACAGAAACCATATGTTGTAAGTTTTTTTTTTTTTTTAGTTAACCCCCAAAAAACACCTTTCTTTGTGTACATTTCAAGTGCTAAACAAGGCTCATTTGCTTTGAAATAAATGTCAAATACATTTAATGACTTTGGAAAATAAATAAATAAAAAAGTTATATGTTTTCTTCCTCCAGGAATTTAAATTGTGAACAGATTTTGCCTTTTGCGCAGCGAGAATGACCCAATATCTGGAGTCAGCTCCAGGAAATAAAGTACATACAATCAGAACACCCATAATTAAATGTATTACTCACGTTGAAGCATGCAATGAAGTATCAACACACCAGCTCTCTGCAGCAAACCATACTGACTGCCGATCAGGCCAAGTCGGAAGTCTTCCAGGGGTCTTGTTCGTGTGTGTGTGTGTGTGTTTGTGTTCCCACAGATGAGTGTGAATCCATTCTGGATTGTGTGGATTTGTGGGTTTGATTATCAATGCCAGAGTGTCTAAGAATGTGTATATGTATGTTATCAGGCAGGCATTTGTTTCAGCTGGCCGCGGGGCTGTACCATCTGCGAATGCCAACGGCTTTGCTGTGTTTGACTTGTTTCTTGGCTGACCCCAGATAACTGGGTCTCACTTTTATGAATCTGACATGAGCAGCCTCTCAAACACAGGGCACGGGAACACGAGTACGCATAAGGTGATGTGTAACACTCCTGACCTTCTCATAAATATGTCCAGTCTTGCTTTCCTGGAGAGCGAGTGACCTAAGGGTTGTCCTGTACTTTGCCAAAATAATTTTCCATTAGCATTCTTTTACAGGCCTTTTGAATGAAGTCCAATATGTGTCTGTCTGTCATTTGCTTTTCCACGCATCCATATTTACATAATTGCAAAACTTTCAGTCGTTTGTCTGGGAAAATAACTAATGATGATGTGAAATATCTAGGTCACTTATAAGTTGGAATGTAATATTTTGAAACTGATTCAGCCAACTGAAAGTATAGATGTTGCAAAACACCTTTATTCAGCAAGGTTGCATTAAATTCATCAAAAGTAGCAGTACAGACTTTTACATTGATATAAAAGATTTCTATATCAAATAAATTGATAAAAAAAAATCCTGAATAAAGTGTTTTATGGTTTTCATAAAAATATTAATCCTGAAAAAATGTTTAATGGTTTTCATAAAAAAATATTAAACAGCAAAACTGTTTTCAACATTGATACTAATAATAAATTGATAATAATAAATGTTTCTCGAGCAGCAAATCAACATAGAATGGTTTCTGAAGGATCATGTAACACTGAAGACTGGAGTAATGATGCTGAAAATTCAGCTTTGCATCACATGAATAAATTACATTTTTACATATATGCACACTGAAAACAGTTATTTTAAATTGTAATAATAATTGCAGTTTTTTTTACTGCAAATTAATGCAGTTTTTCAAAAATATAAAACTTATCTTAACAACCTCAACATTTCAAAAAGGTATTGTATCTTCAAAAACCAAATCACAGTTTGAAGTGATATATTATTATGTTCCAAAGGCTTAGTACTTCCAATTTTTCCCCATCAGGTGTGTATTAACAGTAATTAGGAACTATATTTATAAAAGTGCAACGTTTCCACAGCTTTCCAATCTGCTTGCAATTATGATGAGAAGGACTGGCCTCATTATTTCTTCCAGAATACATAATTTCTCATTTGCAGGCGAGACTTAATCATTTTTTATTATCCAATATGCCAAACACATATGAGCTGAACCATCTGAACCATCTGTGGAAATTATGAATAATTTTTCATACAGATTTGACTCAGTCTATACATGCATAAGCATATAAACACATGTTTCTCTCACCAAACCAGCCTGCTTTCTTCAGACATGAAAAAGGCATCCATGGACACTCGATAGCCAATGGTTGCAGCAGATGAGAATCCTACACCATATGTGTTCGGTGACGTGATGCGGCTCATGACATTGGGCCTGTTGGCTGTAATCAGTTAAGACTCAATGGCATTCCATTCTCCAGCGGTCACTGTGGAGAAGCCCACCACCCGCCTCAGCGCTGTCAAGCAGATGTTCTTCTCATGCGGTTCGTCTGAGCGCGTGTGTGCTTCATGGCAGAGTTGGTGAGGTTCTCTCATGCATGCTGCAGTGTGCTATGTGTGTGTTTGGAGACTGGCCTGAAATGGGGCAGAAACAGTGTTAAAGAGGTGCTAAATAGAGGAAGAGAATAGAAAGATGGATGTTTTGGAGATTCGTAGCCATGGGACATGGGTTTGAGTGTGAAAGTTATTGGTTTGGTCTAAACTGATAAAAGATTGACCGCATGCTGTCAAAAGAATAACCACAACTGTAGTCAGCTTTCGTATGCATTTGGCCATAATTGACTAAATGTCACCTTGTGGGTAAGATAAGTGACCCTCACAACCCTCCCTTCTCTCCAAGAACTGTACTCGTCCAGAGTGAGCAAAAGGGCTGGCAGAATCACTCTGGACCCCTCACTTGAAAAGTTGCAATACATATAATTTAGAAATGCAATTTGTAGGCAGCGTAAATCCATGCTAAATCATTTCAGCACATGCAACGGGTGTATTGTGGTCTGGCTGTTGTGCACAAATATATTTTTAGCTCAACTTCGTGTGGTTGGTAGACCGAGACAGGCCTTGCCATCATCCTGATAAAGAGACATGAAATATGAAGTATCTAATGCAAAACATGCAATGAGCAGCCCTCATGCTCTATTTCTGGTCTTCGATTTTAAGAAAAGCTTGTATTGATGCCTTGAAGATGTATTCATGAGTGAACTGCATAAAATAAAATGCAGGGTTCATTCAAAGGGCCTCAGAGTGTTTATTAATCTACATCTGGTCTTGTCATCAAGGCAGCATCAGAATAACGAGGTTAGCGAAAGGGAACAGTACATCAATGGCAAGTGCATGACAACACAGCAGTGTGTTAGTGCAAGTACACTATAACTGCATGTTTTTACGAATGTTTTTTATTATTATTATTTTTTTATTATTATTTTTGTTGTTGTTTAGGTCTAACACATCTATTGCATCAATGACTGAATGAATTCAGATTCAGATAATTCTTAGATTAATTGTTTAATGGACCTTAGTTTGTGTAGACAACATGTTTAATTTGATGTGGACAAAGCTATGAGGGATATGTTAATCATTCAGGTGATAAAACATTGCATACTTTAAAGGAGACATATTATGCCCCTTTTTACAATATGTAATATAAGTCTCTGGTGTCCCCACAATGTGTCTGTGAAGTTTCAGCTCAAAATGATACTCCACAGATAATTTATATCATTTTGAAAATGCCAATTTTGAGTGGAAGCAGAAACACGGTTTTTCATGCCTGTCTCTTTAAATGCAAATGCCCCCTTTTCCAGAATAGAGCTGCGCCATTACAGCTTGTACCTGCTAAAAAACATCTGTTTTGGTTCTGATTATCATGTTTATCGCTCTGAAATCATGCGTTTTTAACCATATGAGTTTAAACTTCTTATATACGGTTTTCTGAGCGCACACATCCGAAGCACACGGACAGAAAGCGGCTGTCACAGCATG
>NW_015506770.1:275904-282713 GCF_001515645.1 Sinocyclocheilus grahami
TGGTGTCCCCACAATGTGTCTGTGAAGTTTCAGCTCAAAATGATACTCCACAGATAATTTATATCATTTTGAAAATGCCAATTTTGAGTGGAAGCAGAAACACGGTTTTTCATGCCTGTCTCTTTAAATGCAAATGCCCCCTTTTCCAGAATAGAGCTGCGCCATTACAGCTTGTACCTGCTAAAAAACATCTGTTTTGGTTCTGATTATCATGTTTATCGCTCTGAAATCATGCGTTTTTAACCATATGAGTTTAAACTTCTTATATACGGTTTTCTGAGCGCACACATCCGAAGCACACGGACAGAAAGCGGCTGTCACAGCATGTGAGCACTAAACTAAGTTCTCATTCACACACAAGTTTACGTTAAAAACACACGAGTTACAAAAAACAGTCGGTTATGTCTATGAAGGTAAACAGCGGGGAAATAAATTGCATGTTTATTTTAGGTTTGTGTGCACTGTAAAAAAAAAAAGTTGAGTCAACTTAAAAAAATAAAGCAACCAGCTGCAAAGCATTTTTGAGTTTACTCAACTTCGGTGGTTGAAGTTGTGCCAAATCATTTTTGAAAGTTCAGTGAAGCTGGATAAGGGAGTTGAGCGAACTTTAAAAAACAAGTAGCCACAACTACATGGACATGAAGTTCAGTCAACTCAAAAAAGCTTTGCAGCTGGTTGCCTTGTTTTTTAAAGTTGATTCAACTTTATTTTCATCGTTTAATTTAGCTATGAATAATCTTGCATCCATATTTCTCAGCCATGCTGTAAATGCTGTGAAACAATACAAAAGACTATGCCATCATTACAGAAAATATTTATTCACAATTTGTGACAAGAGGCAAAATAACACTTTCCTCTCTTCTTGGAATGCTTTTAAAGTGATTTTACAGTCTTAAAGTGCTATATCTATGAACAAGACTTCAGGATTCTAAAAATTGCAACAAATGTGTTTGAGCAATCCAGTTTTACAACTGTAAAAACAACATTTAAGGTTCATTACATTAAAATTGAAAATATTTCCTCTTTTGACACTTTTACGGAAACATCAGAGGTTCTCTCACAGTTATGAATAAACATTCTTCCAGTAATGTTTGTACATAGAACATTCATTCAAAGTTATCTGGTCTTTAATAATGCTCAATGAACAGCATTCATTTGAAATAGAAATGCTTTGTGACCTTATGTCTTTACTGTCACTTTTGATCAGTTTATATATCCTTGCTGATTAAATAAATGAATAAATGAATAAAATACTGACCCCAAACTTCCAAATGGCCCTTGGATTTTTTTTTTTTGTGTGGCTGTTTTCATTCACAAAAATATTAAATTCAGTTTCTTGGAAAAGAAACAGCAGACTGCTGTACAACAAGATGCATGATTTGAGGTATCATTCACATCCATAGCACAAAGAGCATGGGACGAGCTAGTAGTCAAAGTTCAGTCTTTAGAGTTTAGAGTCGTCAGCCAACAGGGCTTAGCAAGTGTGTCTAAAACTCACTGTCACTTGCAAATAAGTTGAAACATCATCCAAAAACTCTTGTGGGGAAAATACGCGTATCATGTTTCAATCATGTAGCCACTTAGAAAATAAAGCAATGTATAATAACATGCTGGAAAGTGTCCCTTTGAACAAAGGAATTGGGACTTTTATTCCCTATTGTATCAATAAAACACATAATTTGTGACCTAAGCATGCCATTGAAGTTGTTTAACCATAAATACGTCTATGCTGATCAAATTTATGCATTACTCACCATTCTGATTTCTCAGAACAGAGGTCTTGTTATGGTCCTTATGAATTCATCGGGGACCGAATCTCCGATTTCTAGTAGGAGCAGTCAGTGAAGTCTGGACGGGTAAAGGTCTTATTACCTTAGAGACCAGGATGCATTTGAGCTTTGACAGATAACACTTCCCACAACATAGGTGTGGGCCTCAGACTGTTAACAAGAGCTCAGGACCCTGGACACTCAAACCTGTCACATTTGGATCCAGCAGCGGCAAACAACTGCCAATTTTCATCCAGCATCTCAAGCAGTAGAGAAGACAGAGACTGGCCCCAAGGCCTGATTCCTTCATCTCACAGCATGACCTCAACACCGCCCCACAAAGAAAGCGTTTAAAGAGGCCTTCGGTGATGCTCGGCTGATCGTATGGTATTGGCTCCTAGAAATCCTGTGATTGCTGCAACTCTCCTGGACTGACCACATCTTAACATCTGCATGATTGAGGTGATGACCTAATGACCTTGTATCCATGCCATCTTCCATTCAATGTCTGAAATTGACAAAAAAAAACAAAAAAAAAACTGGATGTCCATTTCTGATCTGGAAACATTCTTAAATCAAAATACATGTACGTGAGATGCATAATTATGTAAAAATATGACCAGGGTTATCATTAACTAAAACTTTCATTACTTTTAATAAAATAATTACTTTTTTTTTTTATTATATACAATAAACTGACATAAAATAAAAAGTAAATTTAGTATTTTTTTGCAGCAGTTTTTTTTTTTTTTATATCATAAATATCACTTTAGTAGGGGTGTATGGGGAGAGGTAGCACCTCTGGTGGGGGGCTTGTCGTGCTCTTTCATAGGGCAACTCGCTCACCTTTGGTCCCCATCGGTCACCCATCCCTCACCTGTGGCTCCCAGTAGCTGTAGCATGCGCAGCAGCCACACCCCGGACAACGGCTTCGACAGGCCGGCTGAACCAGGTTGATGGTAGCCATCGGGTCACAGACCCCCGATGATTTAGGGCTTTGCTCACCCAGCATGTGAAGACTGCATTCGGCAGACTGAGCGAAGACAGCACCAGTAAGCTACAACGGTCAGAAAGGCGGAGCAGCAATGCACTGTGGAGTGCAAAGGGCGTGCCAGAGCACGGAAGAAAGCACGGCCATCCAATGCAGCGGACGAAGTCTCCAGGAGTAATGATTGTTTGTGCCAATGGACCAAGGCTTCTGATGCCGAGAGAGTGGGACTGTCTCTGTGCATAGGCTCTTCCACTTTAATCTCCCTCATGCACAGGTTTCTTTGTGCACACTCATCTTTCAGTTGCCTATGTGCTTCTGCCTTTGGGCTTCCGAAGCCACATGAGGACCCGCAGATGACTGCACAAAGCCTCGATCGTCATTCTAGACCCCCGAGAGACTACCTGACTTGACATATATACTGTATATATATATATATATATATATATGATATGCAAAAAACAACATTTTCTATACAACACATTTTTTTATGGAAGAAATAAGCACTGGATTTGCAATTCAAATATACAGATATTTAGTTTTGTTTGAGGTACTAGAAATGCACAAGTACAACTATTTATTTCATTTTACTAATTCAATAAAATTCTTATACAAATTCTAAACATAATAGTCTAACTTTTTGTAGAAAGATCATTGTCACAAATTTGATTTCTGTTTAGTGTAATAAATGACCTAAAGTACTTTGGACTCACATGGGCTTCTTCTTCATCACTATGCTGATTGTAGGTTGTAGACCACTGGCTTCCCGTGATTATTAAGCTCACAGCCATTATGGAAATTCCATGGAGCGCTTTTATTATGCCCAGTTCCTGAGGGTTCACAGTGGGAAGTAATGTGATACAGTTATCTAATGCGGGAAATGTGTTTGTATCTCACAATCACAATGCCTGAATCTATTTCAACATGGAGGTTCACAATCTACAATGTGATCAAATGTCCTTGCATGTTCACTTGTAACTCTGTGGTTACTATCTATTGTTTCCATAGGAATGGAATACATGTAGTCATCAGAGCCGGCAGCTGCATGTAGAGTGTTGTCTTTCAGTTGCTTTTAAATATGAAAAAAAAGATTCATTTGAACATCAAGGCAAGCTGCGTCACAGAATGAGGGTGCCAACATTGACTCAATTCCAAATTGCCAAATCGTATGGCAATATGTTTTTTGAAAATTGGCTATTTTTACTTTTCTTGTATTAAACCTCAGTAAATTTTGTTACATAATGTGAACTAAAAACAATTCTTTATATGTTATGCAATTTTTTTCAAGAAATACGTACCAATGTTTACGAATGTGTTGACATTATATTTATAGTAATCGAGACTAATTAAATGTTTAACACAATCACAGTTGTTTAATGAAGTTAAACAAATGACACCTTTTCTTAATATGACATTACAAATCACCCACAACAGAATGAAACTATTAGAAAGACTGATCGGAACTTTTGCGACAACAAATCTGTAAATGATCGAAACCATACCATAACATTGATAGTGTTTTGATTATATTTCATACTTGTTTGGCTCTGATAATTAAAATCAGCCACATAAAGAGTGCTAATGACTTGCATTAGTTCCATCTGGAGTTCATACATCAATAAATGTGTCATTAAAAAAGTTCTCAAGTTTCGGCATCATGTACTGATTAATGAGAGTCCCGCTACGGGATTGTATGATTATTGACCCTGCACCTGTGGCAGGAACCCTCACAAAGTTTCCGGCAATTCCATGTTCCAACCGGTCGTCAGAGAATTGAAAAATGTCTCTCACATTAAATGCATGTGTAAAAGGGTTTCTATTTTAGATGCTGTGGGGGTTTTATCCAAATATAAAAATATGTCCACACTTTTGCATGCATACAAATGAGAATTATGCAATTCATTTTTTAAAGGAATAGTTCACCAAAAAATTTGAATTTGCTGAAAATGTACTCACTACTGCAGTGAATGGGTGCCGTCAGAATGAGAGTCCAAACAGCTGATAAAAACATCACAATAATCCACAAATAATCCACACCACCCCATTCCATCAATTAACATCTTGTGAGGTGAAAAGCTGCATGTTTGTAATAAACAAATTCATTATTAACATTTCTGCCATATGTACATTTACTGACATAGTCACCACTGATAAGCTACTACTAAATATATTGTAGAAACATATATTGTACAGCTGCTTTGCAACGATTTGTATCGTAAAAGGCGCTACGCAAATAAACATGAATTGAATTGAATTATTAAAACATTTTAACTTTAAACTTTCGCTTCTGGGCAAAATAACAGTCCATAATCCATAATAACGCTTCCTCCAGTGAAAAAGTCCATCTCCTGTTGTCCTCTCACATCAAAATCCACCCACATATTTGTTTAGAACTGGTCTGGATTTTTTTTTTTTTAGCTAACCTGTGCTTGATCTGTACATATTTCTCTCCTGATTAATCTTTTTCACTGTAGAAAGCAATATTATGGATAGAGGACTCATTTAAAAAAAAGTAAAACCATCTTAATGATGGATTTGTTTCTTACAAACATGCAGTTTTTTTCATCAAATGCCGCATGCGATATCACAGAGAGACAATCCTTTACTCAAAGGCCCAGCTGAGGACAACGAGCGATAGTGCCCAAGACAAGCAACGTCTAACCTTACTGTGTCATTCAGTATATTCATTCATTTCTTTCTGGACTGTATTGAACACAGAAAATTACAATTTACAATTACTGTTACAGAAGTTAATTTGTGTAATACATGAATGGCCTTGTAAAGGAGTAGTGACTATATGGATAAATAGTATATAAAATTATATCTAAAATGTAAATTTTGAGGACAAAAAATCAATACTTTATTTCAAAATTATAATTAATAAAAAAAGTATATATATATATATATGTGTGTGTGTGTGTGTGTGTGTGTGTGTGCGTTTATGTGTTCTATAATAAAGCAACAAGTCATGAGTTTGTCCTCTCACATCAAAATCCACCCACATATTTGTTTAGAACTGGTCTGGATTTTTTTTTTTTTAGCTAACCTGTGCTTGATCTGTACATATTTCTCTCCTGATTAATCTTTTTCACTGTAGAAAGCAATATTATGGATAGAGGACTCATTTAAAAAAAAGTAAAACCATCTTAATGATGGATTTGTTTCTTACAAACATGCAGTTTTTTTCATCAAATCTGTTCCCATGAAGAAACAAACTCGAACACATCTCGGATGGCCTGAGAGTGAATACATTTTCAACAAATTTTCATTTTTAGGTGTACTATTCCTTTAAAGCTTACCTAAATCCTTTGTGAAAAGACCTCTTCAGATGGGTGTTATTTCAACTGAAATTAGCTATAATGCATTTTGGGTGTGTGGGTTTACTTAGCTAAATCCCCAGAAGTTAGCTAAATATGACAGCAGGGACATCTGGAAAAGTCCTCAATTATAAAAACTTTTTTTTTCTAAAAATATATACAAATATTTATTTCAGGGTTACAATTAGTCTGCAGTAATTATATAATTTATTAAAAACAAAGCGATCAAGGAAACATGCTCATTTACAGATAATATTTAAGCAAGTATGTCAGCATAATAAATACTTTATTAACGGATAAAACATTTACTCGTCTGGTTTGTTCATTTACCTCTCTGTAGGCCACTTAAGGAAGGAGTGTTTAAGACAAGAAATGAGAGCATAAATTCCAGCCTTCGTAGCATTTATCAAGTGATCCATCGTGTTTTGCTGGATTAGTGGATGTTAGGGCAGCATGTTTGTTTACTTTGGCCTGGTCGCCATGTTTGCTAGAGCAATCTGTGACCACAGCACAATTGAACACCATCCAACCAGAACCACTGTGAGTAAAAACATAATTACGGTCGCTTTCATTTCAACCAAATCTGATCTCATGACCTTTCTCGAATTTCGGGTGGAATCTCAGTGTGTGATGCAATGACGGCTGTAATTGGCAGACTTATCAAGCCATGCAGTGATGTCAAAGGACACATAATGGATCTGGATAAAGGAGCTCATTTAATGTGATACTTATTAC